>NW_007577779.1:1017482-1038752 GCF_000690725.1 Stegastes partitus
CATATTTACAAAGAAAAACACAGAACAGTGAATTCCTGTCTCTTAATTTATGCGTAATGAATTGTGTCGGTACTCCACTGACTTGTCTCCACCGTGACTGAGCTCTGCTTGGAGCTGGACAAAACAGCCCAGAAGTGCTTTGGCATCCAAACACAGAAAACCTTGCTTGTAGGACCCAGAAAGACGTCCTGTACTTGGGTCAGCAATCCTTCTACCCCCTAAAAAGTGCAGCCAGAGCCTCTTTGGAAAGATTAATGACCATTGATCCCCAGCACAAGCCACCAGGGCAGCAGACCACTGTTTTCCTCCAGTCCCCACGAGCAGTAAAATCCTCATTACACACTTTCTGAGTCTTTAGGTTAGCCCTCTGCCCAGCCCGAACCAAGCCCAAGGACGGCTGCTGGCGTTTGCTTTGTTTTGTTATGTTCAGCGAAGTGTGTTGACGTGGCTGATGTTTGCTTATTGGTGCATTTTAGCACTGTGCTCTATTATGAATTCTGTAAAGGCTGAATTTGATGTTTGCAACATATTTTTTTAAGTAAACTGTGTAAAAAATGCAAGGTGAGAAAGAGAAAACCACTGATGACCACTGTGAATCAGAGGAAGCTGCACACTTGGAGCAACATACAAAGTTGTCTGGACCACTCTCTGCGTAGAGCCTCTTATTTGCTGATGAAACAGGAAGCCTGTATAATCAGCTGTGTGTTTGGAGAACTTGTAACCCATATTTGCCTCTTTCTGCATGATGTTCCCTAATCAGATGAGCATTTCAAAAGCACAAGGGGCAGAGGGTCACGGCAATATAGACTGAAACGGCAAATTACCATTTGGCAGGAATATTCCTCCTCTAAATCAGCTCCCACTCTATTCTGATCTGTTGGTAACTGTCTGACTTCTGCCCCAAACACTGTCTTTGATGTTGGTGGAAGGTTTGAAGTGAGGGTGATTAAAATGTTACAGCAGCAGTTTTTTATGAGTGCTGGAAGCAGGTTTTCTAAACAGGAGTAGTCAGTCGTTTTTAAACCAGTTCATATCAAGTTAGCAGATTGCTTTCTTTGGAAACCGACATCTGACAAACAAACAGCTTAACGTGTTGATGATGACTAATCAGTTGTGCAATAAAAAGTTGATAAGTTGATGGCATTCCAGTTCCCTCATGTTGTGAGACTAATCTCACTTTCGATGATATTGAGCCCAGCAGGGAAGCTGCAAAAAATGATTGAAGGCTATTAACGTCTTTCTCACTTTACCTAATTGCAATATCCCTCTCCACTGCCTCCTTGTCAGAAATGAACAAGTCAAAGATACACAAGTGCTGTATGATGTCTATATCTGTTAAATCGCTTAACGGGAAAATCCTACATGAAGTATTTAAATGACAATAGCATCGTTTACAGTTTTGGATCATTATATGCTGTCTGTGTTTTGTTTCCTCTGTTTTTTAAATTTTTTATGTTTTTCATTTGAACTTTTGAACTCTTTCCAAAAGAGCTGGTAACACTGTCAGCTTCATCCTTTTGGTGTCTTGGGAATGATAGTTACGGGCTTTTCACACTTTTAAATGACAACACTCAATGTCTGCATAATGAAATAACTCAAAGATAAAAAGACAATATCAACATAAAACTCAAGTTAAGGTTTCAAGTCTTGTATGATGCTGGTTCAGGTTTCAAGCCTGTGAACAGAATTGTCCAAAGATAAATTAGTTCTTCTAGAAACGAGTTAAACACTGATGTTTATAGCAGCGCTGACTCAGCATGCACACTGAGAATGAGGCCAAAACAAAAGAAATAGATCCGTTACATAGAATTGTGTCAGTAAAGACAAACTGATCACGCGAATGTTCCACCAAAATATTTCCACTCAACACTATTTTGCAGGAGCACCATCACTGCATCCCGGGCTTCGCACCTTCCAAGACGATTGTGATTGATTTCAAAAAATACAAAGAAGCCAATGTGTTTTTTTTCTCCACTATAGCAGACCGATGACAAGTAAAGCTGGATCATTCCCCGACGCTGGCACAGCGAGCTGTGGCTATGTGAGACAATCTGAAGTAACAATTTTAACTCCAAATCATGATTCTATACTTGAGTCCTTTGTTCCTTTCAAACCAAACCAGTAGCAATGACAAATCTTAAAAAAAGATTTATTTTTCCAAAAGTGACATGTGGCCTTTTTGGAAGGTTTGGTAGAGATCAGGAAATGATGTTGGTAGATTGGTAAATTATGGCAGAGAAAAATAAACAACCATTACTGCAGGTCTGTGACATGATGCAAACTTCAAACTATTGTATGCCAGTCTGGTTTGCTCTCGTTGACCACCTCTACCTTCACTCTAATTCTTGTCATCTCACCACCTTAAACCATAAGAAACACCTCCTGCATTGCAGGAACGTTGGCATTGAAAGTAAATCCTCAGGTGTTGAATTGTCTTATATGTGTCAATATTATTTAGATTTTTGTAAATTTGGCCAAAGAATAAGATTCAAAATCAGAGTTGACTGATTTTACTTATTTGATAGCCTGCAGATTTATTTATTTTTTTCAAAGGAGCCGTTGTAAATAAATATAATTTACTTTTTGAAAATGAAATGAAAACTAATTCTCATTCAGGCTCGCAGAAAGAGAAATGTTTTGTTGTGCCATTAAATGCAGCCAACTAGTTTTCATTCTCTCACATGACTCAGCGATAAGAGCTGACTGCTAGTATTCTAAACACATGTTGGTTATGCTTGAAGCATAAGAGGTCAGTGTAACCCTTTCAATATCCTGCTGTTCACCTTTAAACTTCCATGAAAAGAGGCTTCTGTGAAGGTTTGGGGAGACCATCTGACGCGCCCTTTTCTCTGTTTTTTTGGTCAGGTTGAAGAGAACTAGTACAGTAGTGATGTTGCTGAATTAATGATGTTGTTGCCTGTGCATCCAGATAAGTTGACAAAACACTTTTGACATTGGTGATCTGAAATTGGTAATGGCGTGTGGATAAGTTTCCCATAAAACCAGCGTGAGGAAACATGCTGTCACAGCAGCTCGGGTCATTAGGACACCAAACAAGGAAATGCTCTGATGGACACTAATCATTCAAGATCAAATGCATTTCAATTAACCGATAACATCTGCTCGCACAGCCATTCTGGTAATTTGCCATATGTTTCGCAGCCTTAAAGTGGCGATGAAAGGAAATAGATGTACGACTGTCTGTTGCCAAAATAGAAGAAAAGCTACAGAAAAAAATCTAAATCAATAAATTCTGATGATGGTTATGTCAAGTTTGAATGTACAGTATGTGCTTTCAGAATAAAGATCCTTGAATGTGACATTGAGAAACGCAACCCGTCATTTGCATGAAATTACATCTTTAGGATTTTTGAACATATGGCAAGAAGACACTTGATTTCAACACTGCATACAGACACCTGTTGTGTTGTTGCAGTGGAGGCTCACCTTGTTCAGATGGGTAAAAACAGGAGGAAAACAAACAAAGACAAAGCTATCATTTAGATTTCAACACATGCGTCCCTCATATCATAACAAAAGGAAATCAGATTCATTCATTTAAATAATTGCATTTGTTCCTGTTTTTGTCCCAAGTTAATTAGCAAACATTTTAGGTCTGAGTGAAAAAAATAAAATAAAATCTGCTCTTATTAAGTGGGTAAACAGGGGCTGTCAGCACATCTTTACAAGTCTTATGTGTAATACAAATAAGCTCGGCTGCTTGTAGGTGCTGAAGCTATGCAAGGGTTTTCATCCATAGCTGAACAATTTTCTGCTCCTCTGGGATCCTTTGCATCAATTCAATTTATTTCAGTAAATGGACCAATTCATCAGGGAAATTTGGTATGTCATTTGTGTTTTTCATCAAGCAATACCATCCTCTGCTTTTTTCGCGAACACAAATGGATTAAACACTTACGCAGACATCTCGAACCTACAGTACATTTGCACCAGGGGTTGTTGTGTGCTTACAGCATAAAGAAGAAGAGCTCAGTACATGTTTAGAGGCATTGTAATAATGAATATAATCAGCTGCTTACTGCTCCCTCACTGTGAGCTGATATTGATTGTTGAATTAGGAGCGAAAACACATTTTCTGACGTTGCATGATGAATTAGTTGGACTTTAACCAGGTTTACATTTAATTTACTTTGTGGAGACGACAGGAGAAGCATGGAATTCAGATTCAGGGAGCTATAATGAAATTGTTAAAAATGAAGTCACATAAAATCCAACAGGAGCCAGCTCAGGTAATAATAACAGTTGGTGCTTCGTATCCTTCCAGATGTCTGTGTGCGATACGTTGCTCCCTGCTGGCCCACACTGACAAGCTTATGTCAACCCTGTGACATTTCTAGAGCCTTCACATTTCATCAGGATGGTAATTAATCATTGGCGAAACAATGTGGTGGCCTGGAACACCGGGGCTGCCACAGCGGAGAGCAGGCAGGAGAGCGAGTGCTGCCAGGGGCCTCCTTGGCACATGCCAGGGTGCGACAGGCAAAGCGTTGCCATGGTGAAACCTCTGCAGCATTGAGGACCATCATCCCACTGTGACATCTGTTGGCATCTCAGGCTGCAGCTCGAAGTGCGAGGCGAGATTCAGACACCCCGGCTGTTCCATGTCTTCACCTAATTCACATTTTCCCCTTTGTATTTATATTCCCATTATCTGTGTTGCTGATGTGCAGCCAGCTATCTCAGGTGTACGCACACACTCTCAATAATAAAACAACAACAATAAGAAAAGCCTTTTAGAATTACTCCACACACATTTTCTGTCATGTGGAACGCTGAAAGTTTTTCCATTTTACTGTTTAAATCTTTTAAACTCCTGTGCTTACAATCACATCAGGTGCACTTAAAAAACAGGTTCTGAAAAACAGTCATTTTAAAATATTTTTTCAAACAAGCAGTGCTGGTGGAAAAAATAAAAAATCTATTGGTTAAAACAAACCCATAAATTCACTTTATTTTGCCTGAGTGCAATACTGGTTATAGATAAACAACACCCAAATCATAAATCTGCAATAACTGATATGTTTAAGCTACTTAATGGCAGCAGAAACATTTACTAAATATTACCTTTAAAGTCTATATGGTTAATAGATAGCAAACATTTACTATTTTATACATCCAGCGTACAGTGAGCGACATTATCATTCATTTGAAGCTGTCTTTCTGGCCACCGAGTGAATGTAACTCCTTTCTTTCTTTCTTTCTTTCTTTCTTATTTATTTCGAACGAACAAACAATTAAAATAAATGGAAAAGAACAATAAAAAAAATAGAATAAAAGCCAACTTCAGTATAATCCACATTTGACCCGTTCAAAAAGGGAGAGGAAGAAGCCTACACTTGTCACGTCCAACCCCCATTCTTCACCATTAATGAATGCAAAATCCAGTACAATAAACTAAACAGGCAATACAAAGAAAACTGCTCCAATCAAGCTATTTAAGGAAACACAACAAAACAAAAACACAAGAAAATGAACATTAACATCTGTACATGTCACATGTTCCTTCATTGCTGTACTTTTCAAAGATATATCTTTTGTACATGTTTTAAAATTGCATTATATTCACACTTTGTTTAATTGTTTCATCAAAACCATCCCACAAATGGAAATACGTAGACTTTTTAAATTGGTCTGAGCATAATACTGTTCCAGGTTTAGTTTAACCCCCCTACTCCGTCTTTGAACAGTTTCTCTATGTTTACAGGTAGCAGTTCATTTTTTGCTTCATACGTTGTTTGTGCAGTCTTACATTCTACCAGATCCCCAAACTTTAAGGTGTGTAATTTCAGAAACAGCATATTGGTGTGTTCATAATATCCTACAGTGTGTACTATACGAATGGCTCTCTTTTGTACTGTGCTTAGTGATTGCAAGGCGGTTTTGTAGGTGTTTCCTCATACTTCAACACAGTCATTTAAATATGGTAACACCAGTGAACTATACAGAATATACAGCGCTCTCTCATTCAGAACTTGCTTTCCCCTCACTCCAATGCTCCGTGCTGCTTTTTGCTCTTACATGTTTTTTGTGGGGTTTCCAGCAGATGATCAAGAATCACACCCAGAAATGTATTTTCATACACTCTTTCTATTTAAGCATTTTTTATCATTACTTTTACTCGTGTATTTATTTTTGCGTTTTCCAAACAGCATAAATTTGGTTTTATTTAAATTTAATGATAATTTATTCAAATCAAACCAAAAGTTTTTAGTTTAATCATTTCTGCTGTGACCACCTCAAAAAGCTGCTGCAAATTTTCTCCATCACAGAAAACACAAGCATCACCTGCAAATAACACACATTTTAAGATGTTTGATACCCTACATATATCATTACTGTACAAAATAAATAATTTCGGACCCAAGACCGACCCCTGTGGTACTCCACAAGTTATATGTAAGCATTTTGATTTACAATCCCCTATTTCCACAAACTGGTGTCTGTTACAACCCCCCTGTTCCATACTTTTCCAGTTTATTGATGAACAATTGGTGATCAATTGTGTCAAATGCTTTTTTCAAACCTATAAATACACCTACTGCAAACTTCTTGTTGTCTATGGAGCTGGTAATGTCTTCAATGAATTCCATTAATGCCATTAATGATGTAGATCTGTTCCACCTGAATCCATGCTGACTCTCAGCCAACAAGTCAGACTTCTCAATAAAATTATCCAATCTACTGACAAACAGTTTTTCTAATATTTTAGAGAACTGAGACATGGGCCTATAATTAGTAAATGGATTTCTGTCTCCAGCTTTGCATAGTGGGATGACTTTGGCAGTTTTCATTTTACATGGAAAGACCCCAGTTTTGAAAGATAAATTACAAATATAATTCAATTCAATTTTATTTTATTTGTATAGCGCATATTTACAACAAGTCATCTCATAGCACTTAACAAAGGCAGAAACACCCAACAATCCAAAACATCTGGATTCCCTATAAGCTTCAGCAGTCTGCAAGCAGTCTGCAACAGTGGGAAGGAACCGAAAACCCCCGCAGGGGAAAAAAAACCTCCGACAGAACCAGGCTCAGGGAGGGACGGCCATCTGCCTCGACCGGTTGGGTGGATGTAGGATGAATTATACAATTTAGTTTACAGTGAAACAGCAACTTTGCTAACTTAAGGGTTTTACAATTACACCAATGACTGCCTTAATTAAAGCCAAATCGATGTCATTCCAGTCTGTAGACCTTTGATTCTTACATTTGCTAACAATGTCAATAATTTCCTTTTCATCAACTGCTTTCAAAAACATTGAGTTTGGTTTGCTATCTAACAAATCCACAACATTCCTCTCTCCTTCTTCTGACTGTGGACTCTCTATTTCTTCTGCCAGTTTTGGTCCCACACTTCCAGAGAAACTGTTAAACCCATTAACCACATCATTCATATTGTTTACAATGGCATCATTGTCTTTACAATACTGAGGGTAATTTATATTCATTGATCCATTCCTGATAATATTATTTAACACATTCCATATGCCCTTGATATTATTTTTATCACCGGTTAATATTTTATTATAATAATCTTTCTGACATTTCCTTATGATACTGGTCAATTTATTTTTGTATATTTTGTATTTACTTTCCACTTCTATAGTTCTGACTTTTATGAATTCTTTATACTCCACTGGTCTCTCTCTCTCTCTTTTAGCTCTGTTTTTGGTCTCTACCAAACCTTGAGACAAATATACGGCCCTTTAACTGCTAAATGCTCCTTTATGCTCACCAGTTCTGTCTGCAAATAAATGGTTTCATGAAAGCTTGGTGGCTTATTGCAGTTGCCTGCTGCTGCCAAAAATTACGCTTTGAAACCGCTGAGAGTTAAACCAAAGCAGTAAAGTTGCGGGTGGACAGCAAAACAATTATCAAAAACTCATTCTTTAAAGCCGAGGGGAGTTGCAGATTTGGGAGATAATTGTAGGTTTATCGCTGTGAGTGACTTTTTTCACATTGTCACATCATTTTCATGTTTTAATTGATACGCTGTTGTGGTAAAAATATCCATTTCAGACACGTCATTTACAAAATAAACAAAATGTTCTCCCAGACAGAGACTATTTCAGTTAAGTAAGATAAGATATAAAACTTTCAAACATCAACTTCAACTTGGTTCAAAGGCCAAACAAATTAGCTTAATTAAAAGTTTTAATCATGGACGTGGTTTAGAATCCACTCACATGGTACGTAAAGACTTGTTTCTTTGCATTGAGCATTTAAAAAAACAACAAAAAAGTCTGTTTAGCGAAGGCAGCTGTTGAGGTAAACTTCTGTGACATCCGGTTTCCTTCCTGTCACTCTGGCAGTATTAAACCAACATTACCCGAGTTCTCAACTCTTATTATTATTTTGAAGTTAGGTACAAGTAAAAATGTAAGAATTATTGGTAAAAGTACTCAAGTAGTCACAGCAAAGAAGAAAGGAGATTAGTTCCCCTCTGAAATCTAATTGCAAAATGGAAAGACCCCAGTAAGTTCATCAGAATTGAATTTAAGTCGAGGACTTGAGTACATGTACTTGCTACCTATGGTGCCTTGTCAGGGCAGTAAAACATAGTGTACATAAGATAAGGCATGATAAGGAAACACAGCCTCCAGGCAGGAATAAAGGCAGAAAGAGAGCCAGATGCGGCCCAGACTTTCAGAGTGTATTAAGTGTAGGAGTACAGATAACCTACTTCAGGTCTGTCAGCTGTACACACATTCTCTGAAATGCCACTATGAATAAATCAAAGGCATAAAGGCAGCCTTCTTATAGAGAATATCATTATTTCATGAATGTTGCTTCTACTGTAATAATGCATAAAGCCTTTACATTCTTCACAGGGACTTTCCATTCAATTTGACAGAATTCTGTGTATTTGGCTTTTTGTTTTTGCCAAAGTTCACAGCTATCACCGGCTTGTCACCCAGTCACGGTGACCTTTTAATGTGTTGTTCCTGTGTGCCTGTGTGAGCCCTCTTTATCGGGCTACAATAATGAAAATGGAGGTGCCATCTCTCGCCAGCTTTTAATGTTAATTGGCAGTGATTTGTGGGGGAAAAAAAAAATGGCTTCAGTCCAGGACAAGGCTGCTTCACAAGACACCGTCTTAGAGGAGCTTTGTTGTCACAAAATAACCTTTTTAAAATAAAAGAGGGTTACGAGTGCAGGACGAATACGCACTCCCACTTTGTGATGTTCACTCAGCATACAGAATGAAAATCAGAACTCCCCAAGTCAACCAAACAGGTGAGGTCAGATTATTATCAAAGCTGCTGAACCAGAAAGTTGATGCATTGTGCTGTATGTGCTCGAGGGGGAAGACACTGACAGTTCAAGGCCTTTGAGTCTGCAAGAAAACCGGGAGCGTGGTAGAAATGCATCTGCAAGCACTAGAATTATTAACATTTAGGTATGCTTACAAGACAGTATTAGATGAAAGTAAGCAAAAAAGCAAAAAAAAAAAAAAACAGAAAACGGCTGAAGCAGTGCTGTGTAGATGGACGCTCACGTACACACTTTTATTCACTCATTTACAATTCATGTCAGGTCACTATCACCAACCCCCACTCTGCTGCTTGACCACCTCTGCCTTTTTTATTTTAGAGAAAGAGAGCGAAAGAAGAGAGAGAGAGACAGAAAGTCAGAAGAACAAAAAGAAGAAAGAAGAAAGAAGCCCCTGGGCCAGTGCACATCTCTCTAACCTTCACATGGAATTGATCATCAAGCAGACAGTCTCGGACAGATTTTTGACACCATTTAAGAACCCGTTTTGAACCCATCTCAGCAGAGCTGATGGTGATACAAAGACTGGACACTGATACAGTTAAGCTGTATTATGTATTATCCATCCATGAGACTGTCCGACCAAGACAAACAAGAATCTGTTGACGATAATTGGTTGAAATGCCTCAGAAACGTAGAGCAGCAGTCGTGGCCACAATGTTTTCTCAACCTAAACCAAGGAATTGTTGTTGCTTACATCAGAAAATGATCTGATGAGTCATTTTAGTGACGACAATCTCGTCTTGACAATACACGATAAAATATGAATTCAAACAGTATTTAACTATCTTTTTAAAGTATTAATTTCCATGTTAAAATTAAAAATCTACATTATTTTAAAGATATTTACTATTATATGTAAAAAGAGTTCTATATATTAAGCTTTTTAAAAAAATTGAAATTTTTCAAATGTTATTTTACAGCTTTTTATCTGTTTTGTTAAATTACAGATAATTTCTAGTAAAATCACAAAAAAAAGTATTAATTTATACGTTGACTGGCAAACAAAACCGACCAAAACAGCTTCATGTCAAAAATCTTTTTTTGTTTTTTTTAGGGATAGTAATTTGTTCTTTTATAATGTGTGACTGTAAATCACACTGTTGTAGTTTATTTACAAAATCATTATTATTCTAGAGATGCTCGCTGTTATTTTCACAAATTTCTACAGTTTTTGAAAGTGTTCCACCTTTTTTACTGTATATTTCTGGTACTCTTGCCAGATCACAATTTTTTATTGTTTATTTTTTATTGTTTGTATTGTTTGTTTTTACAGTGTTAGTATGTTTTCATGGGTTATGTGCTCAAAAAATAATAATATCATGCTGAAAATAATATAAATAAAATAATAAATAAAGTAATAAAGTATCTATCTATCTATCTATCTATCTATCTATCTATCTATCTATCTATCTATCGATGCAAATTTTTAAAATCCATAATAAGCTGTCGGTTGTTAAAGGAAGTTGGTGCTGACACACAGTTTGGATCACAGTGCACATGCTATAAGGATTTCTGTGGCTTTTATTGTAAACAAACACAACATGGTAAAGAAATCCTCTAACTTTTACTGGACAAGTGAATGTCTTTTTCTTTTTTTTTATACAGATAGCCAAAAATATACCTCAAACAAACTGGATGGTTGGGATGGTGGAGGGAGCCATGGTAGTAAACAGTGCTGGCATGAGCATATTAGTGTAACGTGTCAGGTCATGCTCTACACAGCATGAATATGACTGGATGTGACCAGTCAGCTGATGGCACACAGCTGCTGACTGAGCCAATGGTGGTGAAGCACAAAACAGCTGATGCCACTATTACAAGCACAGCTTCATTGCTCTGCTTGAACAACTACTAAACATGGGATTTATTGATTATTACCATATGCTGCTCTGTGCCGTCAGGTGTTAAGTTTGTAGCTCCGGTTTGGTGTCAATGATCTGAAAGTTCTCCACTTAAAACCATGTTATGAGTTACAAAAACTTTAGACTCATACTATGTGTTCGTGTGTATTTTTGTAACATGGATCTCTGCAGATTTCTGATTGTTTTGATTCTTTGCTGTGTGTTTGCTTTGTGGCCATTTCAGTTGTACTTTGTGTCTGCAGCTTTGTAACAGGATCAAATCCACAAGCTCTCTCCTGTGAAGGCTCAGGATTTTGTTTAGTCTTTGAAACAGCTAAACCAGCCGGCTTGATTTTCTGAAAACCTGAAGGTATAGTTGGTACAGTGGCAGCTTAGAAGCTTAGAGTCACTCAGACAGTCCATCCCTCCAACCCGTCAAGGCAGTCTGCTGCTTTGATGGATGAGAATTGAAAGGCCAATCAATAGAGATCACAGTTTAAATGAAGAGTGATTTTAATTGGCTTACTGTTATTGACGTGTGCTTCCCTCAGCTCCTTGGACTTGAGGGCCTGGGCCGTGGCGCCAGCAAATGAAGATTTGCTGATACTCAGCTCTTCGCTGAATGAAATGATGGCTAACGAGGGGTGACAATAGCAATTCAGATAAACGTTTATAGGGGGCATTTCTGAATACTCATGTCAGCCTGTGCTACGTCTGTTTTCAGGGGTTGTTAAGAGATTGATGAAAACACTTGGGATGACAACGTGTCAGATTCTCTCATGTCAGTATGTATTTCCATAAGTTTTATGCTTTCCCTGTTAAAAAAGGGTTTGACATGTATAACAGCTGCATTTAGGACGTACTTCAGAAATGTGTTGTTCTCTCTCAGAGGGTCATATAACTTAAAGTAGAGGCTAAAAACAGATAAAGATGTACATAAAATCACAGGAGACGACTTTGACAATCAGAACTTTCACACAAATCATCATAAATTCTCAAAATGAAATGATGAAATCTCTGTTGAATAAAGAGAAGATAGTTTCAAGACTAAAAAGTCAAGAAGTAGAGATGCTGTCGAGAGAAATGTTCATTTTAGATTACAGCTACAGTCCGACACGGCTGTGTAAAACTCTTTGGGTAGTTTATATATTTACTAATGCTGATGCTTAGGAAACTAAATGTTAATTATTGCAGTCTCCTGCAGAAGCTAAATTTAATTGCCCAGAAATTAGCATATTCTTGGAAACTGATGTATATTTTCAGCCTCTATTCAGTTACATAATAACCTAAATGACTTTTGCAAAATTAGATTTTATATCATGTTTTATCTATTTTCTTTCCAACACAATGTTTGCCTCAACTTGTGTCTATTTTGTGAACTCACCTCTCCAACACAATCATAATGTATTTGTCACCTGAGTCATTTTCTCTGATAACTGTATAAAGGCAGTCAAGAGGAGTGAGTGTCAGGCTCCCTTCTCTTCTGAAACCTTCAGTAAAATATGCAAATGCTGTATATAATTATGAAATAAGATATGAAACATTGCCTCTAACTCTTGATGCCGGCACAGTCAGCAGCAGGGAATGCCTGTAAGATTAACACGGAGGACCCCTCTCCTTATTGCATTAGGGCTGTCTGAACAGGCTGTTTTAATAATGCATACTCACTCATGCATATTCTCAGTGCTCTGTCAAGTACAGTGGAATTAAACAAGTTTATCATCGAAAAAATGACATGTACCGTATCAGCCTTTTTCACTGAGCAGCCGACGAATGACGATTGCGCTTTTCGCCTATCATGAAGATACTGAAATAAGACCGTTATCAGCAGTTGCTGAGAATTTATAATTTCCTACTGGGGGCAATATCTTCAGCTTAATAACTGAGGCACAGTTTTGATACTGGGGGAGTTTATGCGGGTGAAAAACAGTCTCATGAGGCTTAAAAGGACTATAAAGGTGTCCAGATCAACACGCCTTTGTCCTCTTTATTAAATGGACATGTTAATGACAAGGACCAAATTTAATTGGTTTTTGCATATTTGTGACCAAAGATCAATTAAATGTAGAACACACATTCAAATATTGCCACTGCTGCTGCTGCTTCACTCACTTTACATGAATGGATCTGTTCTCAGAACTATACAGACTGTCTGACGAGCATCTCTCTCACTCTGTAGAGATAACTTTCACCTTTATTGTCTCTACTAGGACAGTTTAATTACATCACATTATTTCATAGCTCTTTCCTGCTTGACTTTGAGTAGAGGTCCAGTGGATGAGCTCAAGTGAGACCTGCTCTGCAACCAAAATAGGGGAAAAAAATTACACTGTAAAAAATGATATTTAATTTTTTTTAAATGTATTTGTTTAACTACAAACTGTTATTTTACAGATTTCCCCAGTTTTGTTAAACTACAGATCATAACAAGTAAAATCACAGACAAAAAGTGTTGATTGACAAGTTGACGGTAAAAGGAAACAAAACAAGGCCTCAGCTGACAGCATCGTTAAGTTTCAGTGAGTTGCTTTGTAACGATCAATGCAAACGTCTAAAGTTTATAATAAGGTGTCGATTGCTGAAGGAATTTGGTCAACACGGCGTGAGGACTGCTGTGGCATTTCATAGGGAAGAAACAAGACTCCTCTGAGTTTCAGATGGCCACTTGATTTTCAAACTTGGGCTGTTTAGTGGTTTGGCGCCTCAGACACAATTCCCCCATATTTCCCATTTTTAAATGTTCTCTCTGCATGTCCTGGCATCATCCTTACTCTCTCTGGAAGGATTTATTTTTTAATCTGTTAATCTGAAAGAAACCGAAATGTTTCAAATGAATTTCATACATTTCTGTGTATCGTCTCCATGTCTGAATCAATATTGACAAGATTGAGCTTTTTAGTCGTGGATTTCAAATGACAAAACCAGATTCCTTCAGATGCAGACTTTAGTAAATGCAAACTTGTATTTTGCACCACTACCAGACTACGCATGTCATCCGCACATCTTCATTAACTGTGTTTGGAGGACTTCTGACTGGTCTGCATCACAGCTTGTTTTCTGGACTGAAAAACTAAGAAAAATGGAACGTTGTGAAAATGTTATGATTTGAAAACAAGAGAAAAAGTAGTGTATTTCTTTCATTGTTTGAGAGATCAAAACTTAATAGGTTGAATCATTTATTCACCTTAACTCTAACCCTCTAGACTCCCCAAACACTGTCTGGAAAAACAGAGAGCCACTGGTTACTGAGTCTCACCTGCTGTGGTATCGATAAAAATAACATCTCAGTGATCTCAGGCCAGTCCAAAGGAGCAAAGGTGTTTCTTTGTATGTATGTGTGAAAAGAAGCAAATGAGAGGGAGCGTTGGTCAGAGGGAGGAAGACTTATCCTCCTGCAGGATCAGTCCTATTGTTAAACCTCCTGAATCACTTGCATTGAGGGGAGCAAAACAGAGCAGCTCGATGCAAGGCTGCGAGATTTCTTATTTCATTTTTAATACCTCCAGATCAGATCCATCCAGGATTGTGTTGCTGTAATCCCTTGGCTCGATATCCCCCATGTTCAATATGTTAATGTCTCCCACCAAATGCATCATTTGTCAGGGAGTCTTGGCAGATGGGCTTGCAACCGTTTTAGAAAAGACAGATGTATCAACACGCCTCTTTCAAATCTTTGCGTGGTTTTCTCCACCCGAGTCGTCATCGATACAACAATAAAACACATGCGTTTGTGTGCTGAAACAGGGCAGAAGATGCATTGTAAGCAGGACCAACGACACCCAAGAACGTTTTTCCAGCAGTGTGAAAGATGGTGCACAGCGGAAGATGAACATCACATTGTCGCTACCCAGAGGACTGAACATAAAAGAGGCTTTTGTATGTTTGAATTGCCAGAATCATTTCTCAACACATTATTTTTTCAGCCAGATAATGATCTATTTCTCAGTTCCACAGTGGCCTACTTAGCCTAGTTATCTAAGTTGGAGAGAAAAATAATCATTTGATGTGGAGGATGCTTCTTAGCCTTGCTAATGCTGCTCTGTCCTTGATTATGATCCTTATTATTTAATAGCTTAAGGCCAGTTTTCTTAAAGCGGGAGATTTTTATTCCATATGTGAGACTCTTTATTGGGTGTTTGTTGAATAAAGTGCCATGAAGCGGGCAAAGGAAGAAACCTACCTGAATATCAAATCAATGGTTTTCAAACACTGATTTGAAAGAGAAAACAGACAAAGGCTGTTCTCTACATTCTCATCCGGGCGTCAGCATTTCAATATTGAATAACCCGTGAGCTATTATGATGCTTTTCTATGAAACACATGATTTATTGCTGCACCTTCTGTTGTACCATCAGATCCCCAGAAGACGGGGGAGGGGGGGCTGTAACAGAAACTCAGCAAAGTAAAAGCCGTAAAGAATTGCGCTTTTGTTCGTTCTTTTCTATTAATCGGCTGCTTCGGAATGATGATTAATTTACAGGCTATTTTCAACCTGCAGCTGTTGGCACAATGACATTTTCTTATCGTGATACTCATTAATTCAGTCATTTTAACTCAAAGACAAACAGCCACCAGAAGAAGCAGGAAGCTGTTTAAACACACACAGTCTGCATCAATTTATATTGTGTCAGTGGATGTGTGCGATATTTCACACATGCCTAAATGCCATAAGAATCTCTCACAAAAGCCAGATGTTGTTTACTGTATCTGGTGGAGTCGGAGTGTAAAAGTGTCACATGCCTGCTGGCAAACAAAGATGTCCTCCATAAGTGACTGTGAAAATTGACAATAATATTGAACGAGCCGAGCATCAAAGCTGATTGCCTCGTGTCTTTTTATCCCACATCTCAGCCTGATTGATGACGGGTTTTTGTTTGTGCTTCACAAGTTCATATGTTACAGTTTACGCTCATAGTCAAAGGATGTGTGCATGTATAGATATATAAAGCGGAATACATTTGAATGCATTTCCATTGGAAAGATACAATTATTTTAGTGTATACGTGGTGACCCATGGATGTCTCAGGATGGGCTACCATGCGCTGAATGTTCTGAAGATAAAAATGAAAGCCGCGTCGATCGTTCCAGTCGGACGACGAGCAGCTCTCAGAAAACAGGCTTTCATGTGCTTGGGCTGACAGGCTTTTGATGTAAGTAGTAGAGTCTGAGATTAGGCTCCGAGAACATCAGGAGAAAGACAGAGAAGGAGAGACGGAGAGGAAAACAAAGGTGTGAGCCTGTCTGTGTGTGTGTGTTTGAGGAGATACTGATGTTTAACACCAGTATTTAAGTCAAAATGTAATTTTACAGATGGTCTGTTGGGTCACAGATACTGAAAATCAACACAATCACACATTGAAGCTCTCATTAGTATCCTCACCAACCGCATTCTGATTTCTGGGCCCTCTGTTGATATGTACTGTTAAAAAAAAGAAAAAGAAAATCATTAAAAAATCTCTGAAAATCTGGCAGCACGAGTGCAAGAAAAATATGTTGTAAAATGGTAGAAGGCTGTAACATTTAAAAAAAATAGGAACTGTAAAAAATGTAAAGTTACACCAGAACAAATCACATTTTGTTAAAATATGAAGTTCTGTTGTGAACATTATGTACAGCTTTAGTTTTTTGTTTTTCTTTTCTTTTTTTGGTTATTTTTAAAAAATGTTTAAAAAAATCTGTAAAATAACATAAAGATAAAGATTTAAATGCAATTTAAAAAAAGCATAATTTTACAATCACAAGATGAAAAGAACAAATAACCATTCATAAGAATACAGGTTTTTGATGTGGCTGTTTTAAGGGTGGAAAAGTGAATGAATGCTCTTTTTTTGTGATGTTTTCTGATTTAACCAATCTTAGCATATCTATAAAATAACAGTAAATTGTTTTTAAAATTAAAGTTTAAAACTGTACTAAGAAAGGTACAATATGTAACTGAGATCATTCTCAGCTTTTGTCGTAGTTAGAAAAAATTTAAACAACACAACATCAATAAAATCAGTTTAGATTGATCAAAAGTTTTATGATGTTCCTGCTGCCAACTACAATTCTTCAGTTGGTTGAAAACACTCGAGACATCGTGAAAGTTCCACGAGAGCAAACAAGCTGCACATCGTAAGTGCATGAAACGAACTCAGCAATCATATTCATTGTGCCTACAGGCAAGTTCTGCTGTTCCGTGATTCTAACAGGGCTCCTAACAAAGTTTCATGACACTGGCGTTGTCTTGTCATGTGGTGAAACAAAGTGCTTATAATGCCAAATTACAAACATGTTCCTCTCCGGCACCACATCCATCACAACATGCATAATTTGAATATGTAGCGAAATGAATTGAACAACTCAGTGAGATGAAGTCTGTGGTGCTGTTCCAGTCAAGCCATTAATTTTTCATTTATTTTGAAAAATTGCATTCCTAATCACAATATATGCACTAATTTATCTTCCATCCAGCTTTTTAAATGGAATACATAATTCTGTATCCAGTCTGAAGCCATATGTGGAGGACTGCTAGAATCTTTACCTGGGAGTCAAATCAGACTTCCAATGAACATATAGTATCTGATTTGATTATGAAGCTCCACGATGAAATAATTCAATGAAAATGAAAATGAGAAGCCAAGTCTTGGGTCTGCCCGCAGCAGGCTTTGACCAATCAAGCCTAAAAGCATTACGACTACTTTCAAAATTTCTGAGTGATTTAGCTTTTTTTTTCTGTAGGTCAAGTGTTTTTTTGGGTTTTTTTTTTCAACCATTCTATCAGACTTTAAGCTGCTTGAGCACCCAAGCAGAAGAAAACACATCAGAAAACTTTGAAATCAATCTTTAATGGCTTCTCCTGTTGTTTTACATTCTTCGCTCACACACAGCACCAATTTGAGGTTACTAGGACCCCATTACGACAGGATCAACAGGAATGCTTTTACTTTGTCCGGCCTCTGCTCTTGAATCATCCATCTTTTCTAGAGAATGAAGGAATAAAACATTTCTCAAAGTTTGAATTTTCTATTTCCCTCATACTGGCATCTGTTTCAGTGACAGGATCTGGACTGGGAGAGCCGGCTGCCTGACTGGAGGACACCCATATGCTGCTGTCATGTTATGTACTAATTAGGATTAATGGCGGCCATGCCTTCTCTTTAGCTTCATACAACCGCTCTCAGGATCCCACTTAACTTTCAGCCATGTCTCTACCCTGCAAAAAAGAAAAAAACAACAATGGGGACGAAAGGATTGTGTAGATTTCTAGACATCTTTCTTTCAAGCTCGGCCAACACTTTGTGGTTTTTCAGAGCTGCCGGTGTTTGATGTGTCTTCAAGGTTTCCTGACACCCATACAAAAGGTTTACTAGACTTTACTCACATTACTTCTGAAATCTAATGTTTGGGGGCCTTGACGTGGGCCGATATGCAGAGCGTTTAGGGTTTGTGGTAAACTTTGTTCATAGAGAACTACTTTCTGGCTTCTCCATAATTAATGAGGTGGCATCGCTGAGCTGCGTTCACCGAAGGACAAATTATAAAGCAAAGGTTGAACAAGTGTGTACACACACAAAAAGAGAAGACATGAAGAAAGAAAACCTGAGGCGTTAATTGCAGGTTATTTCTCCATTAATCTAGATTGTGAAGACCCTCAGATTCCATTAGCTTCACCCTTGAATCTAAAACAAAACACCACAGTTTGTGTGGATGAGATATTTTCTCACACCAATTTGCAACAATGCCTTCATGTCCTCAGATCTGCCCGATGAAATGTATGCTGAAGTACCTTACCCTGTGAAATTAATTAAAGCAAACTCAAGGCTTTCAGTGCGTGATATCCAACAGCCCTTCAGCTTACTTCTAATCTACTTTATATGGCAGATGTTGTCATGACACCCTTCACTGTTCCACTGAAGATTTTAACACACTGGTTTGTGGGCATTGACTCGTTCTTGGAGCCGCTAGTGGTCATTTGAGAATCTACAGTTTTGTACTTCATTTTTCAGCCCTGGAGGTTGTTTTAGTTCAATATTCACACTTGTTTTAGCTCTGTGTTGGTCTCCACCACCTCCTGGGAAACACATCTGTCTTTGTAGTGAATAAATGCTGTGCTATGTTTGCTAATCTTGTCTGTCTGCTGCTAAGTGTCAGACAGTTAGCGTACAATGGGTCTCAGTGGAAAAAAAGAAGCAAAATTACTGAAAGAAATAAGAGTGAAATACAATGTAGTCGGCTGTAGCATCAAAACAATGAGATAAAAATGCTAAAAAGCCACACAGAGCGACACAGTTTATACATAACACATAATTATTTGGTCCAGTTGCTAAAAGAAAGTTTGGACTATTGCAGTCTTAACAACAGGACATTTAGCAACTGTGTGAAGAAACACTTTTCCCTCTTTGGCAGGTTAAAGAGCAAAGACACACTTTGCTTGTTAACAGTTTCGATAAGTATACAGCAGCACGAGTCTGCTGAGACCGATGTTGGCCTGTTTGAATTGATGTGAGACAAAGAATGATCATCATGCAGTCGGACAACACTCTGTGACTTGGTTACCAGATGACAGGAACAAATTTGATAGGCTCTCTGATTAATTGTTATAAATGTCCGTGCAGGCAGCGACAGTCTAAGTTAGTTAATCTTGAAGCAGGGGAGGGATGAAAAGTCGGCAGTAAAATTATGCACACCGGTGGTTTCAGTTCGGAGGGAATGTTTCCTTTACATTTCCATTTTTATTGCTGTCCATTCCGGGTCATTTCATGCGCAAAGCAACATCAAGCCTAAACTAATTTATAGGCAGCTGTTTCACATTCTAAACATTTCCATTAGCAGCCAAACCCATCCACATAATTAAATATTGTTCAACTGAAAATCTGTTTCCAAAATATTTTATTTAATTTCACATTCTTTAAGTCAGAATTTTCACCAGCATCGCTGAAATATGAACCTTTCACTTTGCATTCAAATACAGCATCAGGCTACTTTTGTTTTATATTGTTACTATCTTTCTTCAAGAATCACTGAAATAGAAAATGCTGGAAGAAATCCAACTAAAACATCCTCACTGTTCCTGGTAATAAAAACACAAGCAAGCTGGGACCCCAAAAGTCATAACGAAACATATTAAGATGCAACATTTATTCTGCCCTCTTTACTTGAAAGATATATCTCTTGCAGAAAGCCAAAGGCCGAAATGTAAATTGATGAATTGCTATAAATATTCAAGTAGTAAAACCGCCTATTTCTTTAAATGAGAAATGGGTGGCATGGCCTCGGTGAGTCACGTCTTCTAAAAGACCAAGGGATAAGTCTTTCTGCTCTCGGTTCAAACACTCAGAGCCCGTGTCCTTCCCCCTGGCTGAGGTGAAGTGAGAAAACGGGTTCGGCGGGAGAGGATGGGACGGTTCTTTGGAGGAGAGGGAGGGTACGGCGTCCCGGTGTCGGGTTGCACAATAAATTTCCTGAGGGTTTTTCATGTTTGATCAGTGTATCCATTATGCACTCCCGTCGCTGCCGTTGATGTGTCGCATGTCCAAAGGCGAAATAAGTTCTGTTCTGTGGATGTACATGATGAGGAAATGCAGCGTGTTTGTGAAAGGAATGCTAAAGGTGACATAAACAAACACGCAGACTAACATACATGTTTTCACCTCATGCATGAAGAAGCATGACTTGTGAACACACCAGGTACTTCTCTCGTTCGCATGCACACTCTTGACTGATGGCTGCTCAGCTCCAACACACCTGCACTAAGCTGGCCCGACACTGTATGTTTTTATTAATCTTTTATAGTCCATGTGTTAACTCTTACAACAACTGTCCTGGTCACAGTTGGGCTGCTCATGTTGAACGTAAACCAGCAGAAAAAAAAGTGAAATATGGAGTCCCAGATGTCGGTGAAGATTTGGACTGCATGATTATTAGCGTGTTCCACAGTCTCAGTAAAGACAACAGTTTTAGCCACAATGTGCACAATCCTTGTCAAGTAATTTTAAACCTGTATCCATCTCCATCCATTATCTATTCACCGCTTAATCCTCACCAGGGTCATGGGGGGCTGGAGTCTGTCCCAGCTGACTCAGGGCGAAGGCAGGTTCACCTGGACAGGTAACCAGTCTATCACAGGGCTACACTTAGAGACAGACAA
>NW_007577779.1:1039317-1078746 GCF_000690725.1 Stegastes partitus
GTCACATATGAAAAGCTGAAAGCTTTCTTCTGTTTTCATTGTTTTTGGCTCTGATAAATGAGGCAGTTTTGACGATTTCCTTTAAAGATCACATACTTCCAAACCTGTTTGCAAGTTTGGGATTCAAAAGGGTTGAGGTTCAAATCAAACCTTCGACTCCATCTCATCAGAAACTTAAACAGTAAAATGAATGTGCAGCATGTTGTTGAAGCTTGGTGACAGAGCAAGAAATTCCATTGCTAATTGGTAAACGACTGTAAGCTAGCACTAGTCAGTCACAATAGTCCTCTAACTATCTCTCTATTTACTACTATTATGATTTACTTTCTTCATTGTGAGATGAATCACAAAAACACTGTCACATAACTGTCAGAAAACCATTGCTGTTTTATTCAACAGTACAATGAAATTCAACACGATGTCTAGTTTAACAGAAGCAATAAATAAAACTGGTTGGTGAAACAGAAGCCTGCCATAAATGACTCCCTGTTGGACTCCCCGTACCCACAGAGGTCAGCAGGGCTGAGATGCTGCAGAGCAGCAGCAAGAATGTGAAGGTTCACCAAAGTTAAACTTGACATGAAGAATTTACTTTGCCCCTACGAATAAATCCGTTAATTGATTCCTTTGGAATTAACTGGCCTGTCTACAAAATGTTGTTGTTTCAAATACTGTTTATATGCAAATCATGAAAGTGTAAAGTGCCTGCCTGGCATTATGCATTGAAACACATGAAAGTTGCACACCCTTCTGTTTCTCACACACATCCACACACATGTGCACTTGTGCCTTATGCATGAATAGCTACATTATTCAAGCACACACCTACTCACGCTCTCCCATCAACTGATCGTGTCCAACTTTGACAGGGGCTTGCATTTTGCACAAACACAAACAGGACTGCACACACACACACACACACGCACACACCGACTAATGACTGGTCAGCTTGGTACATTTTACACGAGTACACACACACGCACACAAAATCCTCACAAAAACACACAGAAGGAGACCCTCGCCCCTCATCCCGGCCTCTGTCACAAATGCTTCTTGTCGTCAGGCTGTGTGTGACTCCCCTGAGTCGGTTGCCAGGCAACCGTGGCTGCATTAATATGCGCGGTAGGAAGGGAGCAGGGGATACCTCTCGCCTGTGGAGCGAAAGCAACCACGACAGCGTCAGTGTGAGGGGACTGGTTCCCTCTCAGCGCCCCCCTCCCTCTGTCTCTTCCTTATATCCGTCCAGCGTTCATGCTCTGCTCAGTTAGTTGGGGAAACACACTCAGCCACTGGAGCGCAAGAAAAGGTACGTTAGGTTGCACATCATGTAGAGCAAGCAGGGGCTTCCACCACTTCAGCAGAGGTGTTCTCTCTCCTTTTTTTAATCTGCTTGTTATTTAGGAAAGACTTAAAGACATCAGCACTGTTTCACATTGCTGAGCAGCAGAAAAGTTTGATAAAAGAGATGAGCTTTTAATCAGGGTTGGCAGGGTGTCTTGGAAGGAGAGACACGACTTGAAAAAAAAATCTCTCTTTTTGTGAGCTTTGCGGAATAAAAGACAAAGGAGGATGGAAGTATTCACATGAAACAGCTTTGTTACCCTCCCACCCCCATCTGCCCATCAACTGACTCCATTCTTCAACTTGACATCATCCTTCCACACAGACAAGAAGAAGGAGAAGAAGAAGAGAGAAGCAGAGGTGGGGAGGCAACACAGGCGAGCAGAGAGGAGGCTGAGCAGAGAGAGGAGGTGGGCAGCGCAGCTTTCAGCTCTCACACGGCTGAGGAGGAGAAAGTGACAGCAGCTAGAACTTGGCCACTAGTGAGATGAAATTCGGGGAGGAGACGCTGGAGCGCTGCAGGAGACGACATCCAACGAGAGCCCTGAAATTGGACCGCCTGGAAGACGAGCCAGCCCTCTCTGGATCCAGCGCCACTCCACTGCCGAAGGATGAGAGGGGTCGACTTTCACCTTAGTTGCCAGGGATGTCTGTGCACTACGGAAAGGCGTCCCCCTCCAGCATGTCCAATGTTATGTTATTCCTGATGCTTTGCAAGGTAGGTCTCTAAAGTACCACGGTCATCCCACATCCAGAGCTTTTCTTTATTCTATTGAACTCATCCTGATTAACAGAGCATCTGTAAACAATCAACAAATACTTCATGAATCTTTCACTGCTTTTAAATGTCATGACAGCGAGTAGCTACGAATTTATTATGCATCGTGATATATTCTTTATAAATATGGGGTATTTCCAGTCTCAGTTGTTTCTGTATGAATCATTGATTAGGTAGCAGAAACACCCTGAATCTTGCCGTATAAATCAAACTACTTTGTCTTTGCTGTGGGAGACACTGTAAGCTATGCTGCTCATTCGTGCAGAAAATGCATCCACATGCATCTGTGGGAGTTGCACCTTCTGCATATTGTTATCAAGTTTAAATACGTTTTATGGAGCAGCAGGGAAAGCTTAAATCAAAGCACATCTTTACCTCTTTGTGTATAAAACAATGCATTCTTTTTTTCTCAGCTTTTACACAAAGCAAAAGTTTTCCTATAAGCCTATAATGGATAAACAAATGATCAACGATGCAGGAATGCTTCTGTCAGATTCCTACATTCAGCTTTAACATGTGACTTCCTGCAACTTTTCTGTTAGGTCTTTTGCTGGATTTATTTATTTATTTATTTTTGATCTTACACACATAAAAAAAACTGCAAATGCAATCTTGTCAAATCAAAAATAGGTCTGTCACTTCCCTCTCACTCACAGAACAGTGGGTACAGGCGACGGAAAAATGGGTCAAACTCACTATTGGCAACATTTCATCAGGTTTTTTTTCCTCTCCTGTCACTCTTCTTCTTGTCTGATTGCTCCACACATATGCCTTCTTTGATCGGACTGTGCTCCGTAGTTTTTGGTCTTGTATGCTGGGCGTCCACCCACGAGTACGTATGTGTGTGTGTGTGTTTGTACATACACACTCGGGAGCTGTTTGCTTTAATTCCATTTTAAAACAATGCCAAAAGCGACTGTGCCTGTCAGACTCAGTTAGCATCTGGAGTTGTTTGACATGCTCAGGATTATTCAAGTGGCAAAAGGTTTTACTCTCCACTGATCTGATCTTAGGATGGTAGCTTCTGTTAGGTGTAGCAGGAGTGTCCGGATTTGTTGTCCCAGGTATGACTTCACTCTATTTTCTCTCCCCCCCTCTTTCCCGTCTGTCTGCCTCTTTTCACACAAATACGCTCCTGGCTGCTGCTGCTGCTGCTGCTGCTGCATGAGTGAAGAGCCAGGTGTGAGCTCGTCTCCAGGAGATGATTTTAATTTGTTGATCCAGAGATGCTACATGTGTCACACTGGACATCCTGGAGTATTGACAGACCTGCTTGGGTTAATCACGGAGAGAAAAATGAGGACATAAAAATGTTGGGAAATGAGCTCTTGAGTGGCAACAGAAATCAATAGTGAAATACTAAATCCTCTACAGCTTAGAAGAGCACACAGTCAAATGACCGATCAATAAGAGGTAGAGAAGTGGAAACTGTATATGTTAAGTGTACTTTTATTGACTTTCATTTCTGGATTGTCCTGGATTATGACAGCTCTGATCCCGACCACGAGCACTTCATCCTGGGTGTTAAACAGACAGAGGAGCTCATTATGGCTGGTTAATGATTATGCCAACACTTGAAACAGACCGCCCTGCGCTGCTGATCGCTGCACAGGCTGGAGTTTGTAGAATGAGGAGGCACTGGATGGCGTCCAGAAGGTTTCACTGTGTGTGACGCACAGCTGGTAAAGATGCATGCACCGCTTCTTCCCCCCACTGGCCCTGCCGCCCCAGCCTCACGCCCGCACGGGCAGCATGAAGCTGGACGGAACCGCCGACCCAAGAGTCCCCAGACCAAGGCTTCTGCCCAGGAAGGGGTCTCAGCTATAGGTGCTGGTTACTTGTGGAAAGAGAAAAACACACACACACACACACACACACACACACACACACACACACACACACACACACACACACAGAGGCGTATTTTGCACTTTTCTACTCAGCACTCACTTTTTTTGTGATCATCAGTTCAGCTTTCCTGACCGACGCTCCAATTAAAGCCCATGGACTAAACAGGCAGTCAAAACAAAACTGAAAAGAAACCCCGTCACTTTTTTTATTTTGTTTTTAATTTTTTGCTGAGCACTTGTTTATATCAGCTGCAAGCAGGCGTCTTCATGCATGAGGGCACATCCAGCACACCACACAAAGATCTCCATTCAGGTTGAGGGAAGCCCTGTTTATAGTGCTCCCCAGGAGAGGCAATCAAAGCCCATTGTTACAGATCAGAGGAGGAGGGCGCACTTTAACACAGGAACACAGCTCGATGGGTTTTTATGTGCGTCCAGAGCACAATGCATGCCGGTGATTGGACGGTGTGGTCGTTCAGAGTCACCGTGTGGGATGTTAGCCTTTAGAAAGGACAATCATTTTGATGCTGTTACCCTTATAAACAGGCCTGAACAAAAGGAGCTTGACTTTTACAGTATTAAAGGCCTTTTATATAAACTTATAGGTCATCTGTAAACACAGAAGACAATCCTTGATGGTGGTCCTTTTGTAATTGATTGTTATTTTCTCTTATAAAATTCCACATTTCCACACTTGCAGTGACCTCATAATGAACTTGATGGTGATCAACTCAGTCTGCTTCAGCTTCTACAGATTTTCTCTCTGCAATATATTCACAGTACCTAGACTTTCCTGGCAGATGATTTCTGCAAAGACCTTTTTCCTCTGCCAAACTGTTGGAGAACATAATCAGTAAGCAAAAAAACAAAAAAACATAAAAACATAAAAACTACTCCTTCAAAAGGCGACATAAATTCTAATTATTCCAAAGGACACTCTGTAAATGACCTCAACAATCTTGGGTTTGCCAACAACTGTGTGAAGTTGGATTCGTCGTCAGGTAAAAGAAATGTTTAGGAAGTCTGTGTTGAAACTTGTGAACATGTCAGTCACAACTTGACATTCTCTGAGCAACTTTTCTGATGTCTGACTCTCCCTCAGGTGGCTTCAGCACAGAGAAGACAGTGTAAACAGAAAGCAATACACATGCCAACACAGATAAAAGGTGAATATAATCTGACTTTTCATTTTGACCA
Source organism: Stegastes partitus (assembly GCF_000690725.1). NCBI lineage: Eukaryota > Metazoa > Chordata > Actinopteri > Pomacentridae > Stegastes > Stegastes partitus. The sequence continues at coordinate 1,044,484 of NW_007577779.1, forward strand.
GATGTTCTTAATTTCACAAGGTGACAGTACACAAAAATATGAAGAGGTGGCTCAGGATGGTTTTTATTTCCCCTACTATAAAGACCAGCAGCCTATGAGGAACATTTTGTACCCTGAAAGTACCTTAAGATACTTTTTCTTGTAAACTCTAGCTGGAAGTCAAAATATGTAGTTTATCTTGCATCAAAGCTTTTCAGTAAGAGGAACAGCTCCCTGTTAGAGGGTTTATTTTTAGTCTGCATTAGCTTACATGCTTTTCTGTTGCTAGTCGGCATATAAAAACCATTGACCCGCAAAAGGAGCACTTTTCTCCTGAGAGGTGTTTGAATGCCAACTTGCACAAGCTGCTGCGCCTGCAGGCTAAAAACATACAGCTAGTTTCTAATACTGCACCCCAGGCTACACAAATCAATACACACACCCCTGAAAACTCACATATGAGCGCTGACACACTGAGAACTTGCATCGGGTGCAAGTCTCACCACAGCTGAAGAAATACCACAGATGAACAGAGTCGGCTCGAGTGCAGGAATGTCTGCAGTTTTTTTTTTTCCCTCTCACTGGGCTTCAGAGAGCTGCCAAGGCCATTCATCTGATGCTCACCATGTCAATCAAGAGGGCAGCTCAGAGCTACATTATTATCATGATTGTAAGCATCCACTCTTGTTTGAAAACAAGTTTCAACACAATAAAAATAAGCAGAAATGGAATTATTTTATTTAAAGTAAAAATAATAAAAATCCAGTGTGTGCTTCTGGCATATTTTGTGATCCAGTGATAAAACCTAAAAAATGGATGAAGCATCATGTGCTGGAGTTCATGAAAGTGTAAAACTTGCATTATTTTTGTACAAGAAGTTGAACAGCATCTTACTGTAAATTTAAATATAAATGCCATTATTGGAATCGCCATAATTAACCAAAAATATTTTACAAGTTCCTGAAAGCCTTCAGAATCCAGACATAGAGTCAAAAGGAAAGAAAAAACCTTGTATGATGTCTAAATCATCCAGTCGTAATTAATAGTAGCCGTGACACATTGGATTAAAGCTGATTTACAGGATTAACGAATGCCTAAATTAAGCAATTTTTATGCATTTTAAACTGCTTCAATGCAAAGCATGGCATTTATTTAACACTATGAATGCAAAACTATTTAAAAGCTGTTTAACAACAGATTCCAAATCTTGTGTGTTCTGGATATGTTTTATTGAAGGAATGAACGCGATTTATTTTTGATAGAAAATCTGTCTTATGTTCTTGAATAAAACATCGTTTTACAGAAGCTTACAGGCTACTTGGTGCAACAGCAGAACAGTAAACCAGATGCACTTGCAGTGTGTGGTTTGCGTGTTGCTCTGGTTAAAGTAGAACAATGTAGGCTGTAAATATTCTATTTAATGCATCAGGAAAATCACGATGTGTAACACAACAGTATGTAGAATTATAACGTGTTAATTTACATTTAACACCTTTTTTTGTGTGTAAACAAACAGTAAAAGCTTAATGTGACAAAAAAGCAGTCGGTATCACACGTTATTGTTTATTTCATGTCAAGCAAGTCTTGATTTGTTCTCTGGGCCAGAACATTCCCCCATATATATATATATTTTTTATTTTATTTTTATTTATAGATCAAAGCTTCCAGCTACTTAAGGCGACTCTGGCCCAGATAATAATGCACCAAAAACTAGCATTGGAATGCAGCTTTCCATCCAATTAATGTCATCCATTTAACTTAAAACATAAGAGCATGCTGATCAAATACTTTCTTAATCACTTTTTAATTATTGTATTGCCTCACCAACCAAATTACCAACAGATAACTTGTCTTGTTGGATTATTGCCATTATCACAGTTCAACATACACTGTACATCTTCAAAGGAAGAAAAATACTAACCAGATGTATGAACTAAAACATGGATTGTGGTTGTCTTTTTTTTTCTTATCTGTCCACTCCAGATTGGTCTGAGACGAAAACTGCAGACTTTTCCAGGGAAAATGGTAAACACTGTCTACAATGATGAGGAAAAGGGAATCCAAGACAAGGAAAGTAAGGAGGAGAGCATCTTGGCCATGTTGGGCATCATTGGGACCATTCTCAACTTGGTAGTGATCATCTTTGTCTACATCTACACCACCTTGTAGGTTTAAAACTCTTACTGTATTTCATCAGCTGGAGGAGCACATCTGGCCTGTTTCAGCTACGTTGTATTGACTGATATAGAGATCAAGATGGGAGGAGCGAAGAAGAGGACGAAATTAGTGGGTAATGAACTGGATCTAAGACTGTGCCATTTGGCATCCATCCTGCGTCACTACAAGAAGCTGAAACTCTGGGACACTGGTTTCTTTCTCTTCCCTTTACAGATAGATTTATCCAGAATGTCTGGTCATTTTTGACTTGTGTATATAAATGCATGAAACTGGCACTCAAAAGATGCAGCTTTTAACAACACGTGGACTTAAAAGACTGCAGAGGGAGTGTGGACACTTTTGGCAAATATTTTTCAGATGTTCTTATAAACTAAAATGTGAAAATTGTCTGATTTGCTTCCATGGGATAAAAGATGTACAGAGAAGGTTAACACAGGTATCTGTAGTGCTGTTTATTATTTTTTCACTTACTAAGATTTAAACAGACATATTTAACAGTAAAATGTTATTCAGCTTGATTTAATGTTTGCTTTTATACCGTATTTCTCACTATGCTTTTGAAATAATCAGCTTTGGATGACAGTTTATGGAGACTTCATCATCTGAAAATGAGTTACAGTCACTTAGTTTTAAGTTGTTTAATGTAAATTTATTGAAATAACTAGTGTCTTTGAATGGCAAAATGTCAGTTTAAAGTGCTGAAGTGTATCCATAATGGATACATTTGACATTGTGGTTGACATTAAATGAGGGAAGATTAGATGGAATTGCAGAATTTAGTGGGACAAAGCACGATTATCATTTAATATTCAAGTGTTAAATGCATCCCTTCAGTCTTTAAAGGTCATCGATGTTGAAATCAGATGCAAATGGTTTTAATATTATGTCAAAATCTCTTCTCTGGAGGATGAGAAACATCCTCTAAGTATAATTGAGGAAAAGGTGTTTTACTTCTACTTCAGTCAAGTGCAGCTTTAACAATGAGGTACATGGTATAAAACATTTCAGGCTGCATGAGTGCATCAACACATGATCATTATGTTACTGATCACACTATAAACTTTTCACTTAAGTGTACATAGAAATTGGTAAGCTTGAAAGCTAAAGATAGTTTGCATTTTTTTGGCCATCAATCTCAGTTTGTGCATCACTGATTCAAAACAGAGACTTGCTCATAATGACTGCCTTAAAACATGAGGAAATGGAAATTTCCGCGATGTATAAAATGATCAGGTTATCACTACTTTGTGAAAAGTTTCTCTTCTTGTACATACATTTAATTCAATACCAATGTCATATGTTTCTATTGGTCATTTAATGGGTATTTTTTATAAAAGTGCCCTGCTTTGTCTTAAATAACATGCAAAACCTGTGAAGTTTGACTTATTTCCAGCCCTGGGCCAAAATACGCCTTTAGTCCTTTTGTAATGGTGTTAGACCGAAAAAGAACACTGGACAATACTGTGAATGATATGAAATGTACACAATGACAAGAGGGTAATTAGAGTAACTTTTCTTAGTTTTCTCTTTAATTAACACTTTGACATTTGTCAGTGTTTTACACTCCATCCATCAGGGAGCGGCCCTGTCTCCAAATTACATTTACACACAACTGATTTGCAACAGCAAATGTGTTTAGAAGGAAATGTAATGCTGACTGGATTAGGTTTCCATTAACATAATGAGGAAATGTTGTTAATTAATGTACTTGGCGAGTTGCAAAAACATGGATGCTGAATGTTCCACATATTTCATTTGTTTCTACCAAATCATCCTGTTTTGAAATGTTGTAGCAACTTGTACTCAGTAAAGCATCGTTATTTTTTCATGGTGATGTTTAGGCACCGCATCCCCACACTTGGTTAAAGTTAGAGGTTGGAACAGTTAATTAAAACTCCACAGTAACATGAGACACAACAGGTTTATTACCATTTAACGTAAAGCAACATATATTTTCCTAACCTTAACCAAAGTGCCTTTGCTGCCTAAACCTAACTACAGACCAGAGTTGTAAAGTTGTGTCACAGTTCTGCGTTTTGGATGCCCACCATCCACCCAGACCTCCTCCCATCAACTGTGGTGCAGTTCATTGATGTAGTTCTTTGTTCATTTAAAAATACTATTATTATAGAATTATAGAAAGTAATATAGAAAGGTAACTTTAGGAGATTGCTTTGCTGGGAGATACAGTTCCATTTTACTTGACCCAGGACTGGAAATAACATTTTTGTACTTAAACATAGCAAGGAAGTGTGTCAGCTTTTCTATTATCGTATTTATAGTTTGGCCTAATCTGGGCCTGCTTGGACAAGCTGAATCAGGTCAGGTTGAACTGAAATCAACTTTCTGTTTTTCATCAATTCACAAGAAGCGGCTTACATGTAACAGTCTAATCAGTTATTTTGCATCGATAGATTTGATGGGATAGTTCAACATTTGGGGAAAACACTGAGTTTTAGAGGTGCTAGAAGGTGGATTTTGCTACCTTTATACTGACCAGAACCAAGCAGCTGCTGACTGTCTTCATATTTAGAGGTCAGATATGAGAGTGGTATTGATTTGATCTTCTCACGCAACTCTCAGCAAGAAAACAAATAGGCTCCCAAATGTCGTTCCATTCCTACAAAGAGAGAAGCTACAAGAGATGAAAAAGGCCTAAAAATAATCATGTACAGAGTGTAGAGAATGTATGGCTACAGACAGCAGACTACATTACATGTAAAATATTATTTACGGTTGTCAGTCAGTAACCTTGTGATTTCAGAAAGTGCCTGAGATAAAGTGTCTCACCTTCGCAGTGGAGAGGTGAAGGAAAGGAAACTACAAACAGTGAGAGTATCCTTATTAGGCCACCTGTCATACAGTTAGGAGAGCAGGAAAAGTTTGCAAAAAAACCCCAAAAAACATGTATTATGTATGCAACAGCAGCGTGCTGCATTCATAATGGGACTGGATTTCTACTCCATGGCTGAGGTAATACAGCCAGCCACCGTTTGTCTTGGATGAGGTGCACCTACTTGTTTCACAGAATAAGGAAAATGAAAGCTTAGTAAGCACATGGACAAGTCTTACGAATGTATTAATATTTGATGTAAAATTTGATCATTCTCATCGTTATCCTTATTGTTTACTTCTCTTTCCTAAAGCAATGTAATCCAAACTATTCTTAATGTTTTATTTATGTGTATGCAAAATCTATTTAAATTCATTGTATTAGTCTCTTGTGGGTGACAAATGGACGGGTTAAACGTTTTCCAGCTTGCAGTTTTGTTAAAAAAAAAAAAAAAAAAAAGAGAGAGAAAGAAAAACCTTGAATAAATACATCTTGGAAGTGATTTCATCGGGACGTTTGGTCTGAGTGTAGAGCGATGAAGATCAATGGTAATATATTCTGTTTTATGCAGCACACAAGCTACATTTATTAAAGACAATCTACAGCAATTTGGAAAGACTTTCAGCCTTCTGAGCTAAAAAAGCAGAAGTGGAAACTGTTCGCTCAACAGCAATAAAGAACAAAATCTTCGAAGGTCCGTGTTACTCCTGCATCTGACAGCTGTGTGAGATTACAACTGAGCCTTGAAGAAGAAGATGGATGAAGAAACCGAACCTTTAAGAGGCTACAGCGTTACATCCTACAAGACATATTTCCCTGTCTCGCTGCAAATCAATCTGAAAGATGGAGAAAAACGGAGAGAGCACAAAGCTAGCAGGACAAAGACGCAGAAATCATTTTTCCCCAAACAAATTTATTTTCATTCCATCTCCTTTTGGTTTGTATCTTTTAGGTCATATGTACAGAGTCGTGTCAGAATAATTTCCCAATCCATTAGGAGTGCTCTATGACGAGCTACATACTGGAATAATCCTTTTGAAGGGGGAAAAAATGGGACTAAAATCAGCTTGACTCTGCTTTTTCTTTAAATATAATGGATTAGGCAATGAACCAAGAAAAAAAGAAAAAAAAAAGCGTGTTGTTTGAGGAACCCCAGCTGCTTAAATTAACACATGGCCAGGAGCCTGCTTCAAGCTATTGTTTCACCTGGATCCAGGAGCCAGCAAGCACAGCCTTCGAATCATCGCCTCTTTTGAAGCTGAAAGATGCCTGGTGAACAATGTGCAGGAGATTGTGGTGCATCCCAGATGGATGATTCAACCGAGCAGATTGTCCGTGCAGACGTTCCGTCTCCATCTAGCTGAGCTGACATCGTTTTGATGGTTTCACAGAAAAGCTGTGCGGGCGATTAATCCATCCACCACACAAGCCACACCAAATCAACAAGACATACCAGCGCCTGGCAGCGTCAGGCTGCTTCTGTTCTTATTCAAAAGCGATTCAACCTGTGGCAGCAACAAATATTAAAATTTAAATATCACGCTGCAAAACATGGCTTCCAGTAAGACACTGCCTCATGAGATATATTATTATTATTTTACTAAGCAGATCAGCTGAACACGGATTTTATTTTTTCATTACAAAACATCTCCCACTTAAGCATGACAACACCCCAAAAGAAATTAATTATACTCGACTGGTCAAAATTTTAATTTGTTTTTTGCAATAGCAGTTTTGCTGTAATTAAATCTGGAAAAATTGATAGCATGGATATCCATTTTAAACAGTAGCTACTGATAATTTATTGATTTAAAAATATGTCAGAACATGCACATGGATCCAGTGCCTTCTTAGTTGTTGCCTTTTACAATGTAGGCTAGAAAGCATAGAGAACAAAACTGATCCAGGACCAGTTTTTCTGACGTTGGTTTCTCAGGTTTCTCAGCTGAAGGTGACCAGTCTTTCTCACACATGTCTCTCCCTCGCTCTCTTCTTTCTCAGAAACCAATATCAAAAACATATGCACCAAAATCAGTGAAGCAATTGTTACAGAGTGTGAAACATGTATGTGCATGTTCTGGTCAGTGGAACACATTTCTCCAATCACATCATATTTGTGTGTTTACTTTACTTTTACAGCTCCGACTTGATTCTCTTCTTGCCACAACATTTTCATGGGCTGCAGGGTGATCAGTGTTTAGCACCGTTGTCTCACAGCTAGAAGGTCGCCGGTTCACGTCCTGGTGACAACACCAGGATCTTTCTGCGTGGAGTCTCCATGTTCTCCCCGTGCAGCGTGGGTTCTCTCCAGGTTCTCCAGCTTCCTCCCACAATCCAGAAACATGCTGAGGTTAATTGGTGATTCTAAATTGTCCGTAGGTGTGAATGTGAGTGTGCTTGGTTGTCTGTCTCTAAGTGTAGCCCTGTGATAGACTGGTTACCTGTCCAGGTGAACCTGCCTTCATCCTGAGTCAGCTGGGATAGACTCCAGCCCCCCATGACCCTCATGAGGATTAAGCGGTGTATAGATGATGGATGGATGGATGGATGGACATTTTCATGCAAGGTCCTCTTTAGACTGGTTTTCAACAGTGTTGTGACTTTTTAAAAGAACTGTTTTGAGATTTGTCATTCATTCATTTCTACAGGGAGGAAATAAGCAAAGTAAGGAATTACTTATCAATACATACATGTTCCTTTTTGTGTGTGTGATAACTACAACACTAGTCATGGTGTTAAATTCACATTTTATCTTTTGATCTTGCTTTAACCATTTTGTATCTACTCTAACTCTGTAGCTGTGAGCTGATCAGGGAAAACATTGAGAAACATATTTGCAAGAAAACAAAGAATCTTAAAAAAGATCAAAACAAACAGTTCTAAATATAGTGTGCAATGAACTTCTGAGCCCAAATTGTCAACTGGTTTGGATGGTTTCTCTGAGATAACAAGTCACAGATGATAAGCAGTGACAGTGGAGTGGCAGGAAAAAAAAAGATCAGTCCTCAAGTTTATTTTCAGTTGCTCAGAACATTTATCCTTAAAAATAAAGATGGGCTTGGTTTTGTGAACTGGAAAGGCTCACTTCTCCTGATATGACTGTAACTGGTATTTTTATTTTCCTGGACACATACATAGCCAATACCTGGATGCACACAATTGCATATTTTCTGTGGCTGTCAAAGGGGATTCTGGGAAATGTAGGAAATCTCTAACTGAAGGTGAAGCAAGTTAAGGAGCACAAGAACACTGTGATGGTAAAGTACACCACGTAATCGTCAAATGCTTTCTGGAATATTTTGAAAACTCCTCCTGAGATAAAAGTGTGTATCGGTGACTCATGGGGGTGACGCATCTCAACAAGGCACATTTAGTTTTAGCCTCCCCTGTGTCACACTGAAATATAAAGAAAACAGGGCCTTAAGTCATGCTGATCTCCAATACAAGGGTGAAGTTCAAAAACCTTGAAGAAAATCAGGAAACAGAGCAGCACCTTTCCTTTCTAACCAGCTCAAAGTTCACTCCGGAGCATTGACGTTGTGACTTCCCTGAATCCGCCCCGTCGCCTCAGTCCTTCAATTAGAGATCTGAGAGGATTTCCCCAACAGATGTGTCCTATATAGATTTCTTGTCACAAAGGGTGCACATATCCAGCTGCCTTTCTCCACATTTATTCATGCAGAGAAATAAATCCTGTGATCAAAATCAGGGAACGGGGCTTGAAAGCCATGACAAATCCTGATATAAATGTAAAACTTGAGAGAGGAAACTGTCAAAGTGTCAGGTTCAGCCTGAATGTTAGAGATTACAAATCTTCTTCTTCTTCTTCTTCTTCTTTTTTTTTTTGCATGGGAAACGTTTTCAGTCGTGTTATTCCGGAGATCAACCTGTCGGCCAAGGCGGCTGCTAAAGATCACAAATGTTTAGGATCCTGAATGTAGATCTTATTGCACCGACGAGGTGAAGGGGATTAGTGAAGATACTTCTCAAAGGACCTGAGCTTGGTGGAGGGAGACTGTCTCCCTGTTCAAAGTCAAACTGAAATAAAACACATTTTTGAACTCCAGAGTGAAACTACAGAGAAAAAAAAGCATCCCGGTTTTGTTGTTGTTTTTTGTACAATTCTGGGTTGATATGTGTGCCCTCTAATGATATGAACAACATTGGTACTAACGGTGGCAAGCTTAGATAACTAGTGAAACAGAACATTTACAGGAACAGTTTACATTGTGAGATTCACTAATTTGCTTTCTTGTCAAAAGTTAGATGAACAAGATTTCCTCTTTTCTCATATGAGCAGGGCCAATATGAAACCGGAGCCAGCAGATTAGCTTAGTTCAGATTAAAGCCAAGAGGGAAACAACAGGTCTGGCTTTGTCTGATGGTTACAAAATCTGCTTTTATGCTATTTCTGCACAAAAACAGTAGAGTATGCACATGACTGTATCCTGATAAGGACCAGTTGGACAGTGATTCAAGGAAGTTTCCATTCCTGGCAAAAAAAATATTACAGTGCATTATTATGCCACATAAACCTCAACAAAATGGCAAATTCCCTTTTTTTGTTCATTATATAGATTAAATAACAGACAACATGTCAACTGGTGATGTTAACCCTTTCCTCCTTGAAGATCCCTGCACCAGGATGAGGCTGTCTCTGTTTTAAAAATGCAACAGACTGAGATTTTTGTAAAAGTTTTCTGAGTACTGCACGCTCACTGAAGAGGGCCGCCTAGTTCCACTGTGATTAAAATAAATGCAGCACTCGCTGTGCTTCATTTTGGTTGCATGAAATTTGGTATATGCAAAGTTGTTCATTTTAAAAACTAATTTAACACACTTGTACTCATTGTTTTAAGGAAGTTATTTACTTGCCTAATCTGCAGTTTTGAGACGACTGAAGTAATAGCCTCAATTATCCCAGACGTGCATTCTGCAAAACTTGCTGGTTAAATAATCCTGAAAACGCTCTCTCATCTCACCTGTACTACTGTGTATGTGCAGCAAAATGACAATAAACTTTGATTTGATTTGATTAAAAACTGTCAATTTTTGATAGAGTATTCAAATTTCACTGGTGGCCTGGTGATGGGAGCGAAGAGACTTATTGTATTTCATTAGTCTCCTAAGTACCGTTTTATGCACAGAGCCAAGGTTGTTCATTTTGGCCGTACAACTGTAGAGCTGCTAATGACCGGATTTGGGGATGGTTTTATCAGACTTAAGGGTTTCAGAGGTGCTGGTTGTTACATTTGGTCAGAGCTAGCTAGACGATTCGACCTGTTTCCAGCCTTTAAGCTAAGCTACACCAACTGGCTGCTGGCTCCAGCTATATATTAACCATGCAAACATGAGAGATGTCAGTCATCTCACTAACCCTCAGCAACAAGGCAAACAAGCGTATTTTTATCTTTTCCTTAAACGGCACATTGATTTGTCCCAAATGCTAAATGTCAAATGCACTGAAGACAAACAGTGTTCTTAATTGCTGTCGGTAGGTTTATCGCTTTATAGCCGAATCTCTGTGGGCTTGTTGAAAAATGGGGAAAGTCTGTTTTCTACTGATGTGACCAGTGCTATGAAGTCCTCCAACAACAACCCCCCCCACCTCAGAGCAACGCTGGTGTTCAGATGTTAGTCAGCTGTCACCATGACAACCACCCACCCAGAGGTTTCAAATACAAATATGGTCCAAAACATCCACTAAATAAATGAGAATGTGCAGAGTAGCTACAGCTTTGTTTCACTTTATACGTTCCTACACAAGAGTGAGGCGAATTTTCTTTAAAATTAGCAGCATTTTGTATGAAAACCTGACCAGAGTAATGAGAAACAGAAATCATTAGTTTCCAAGTCACTGCGTGAGAACAAAACAGTTCTCGTGACATAAAATATATTCGAGCAGCACAGCCGCACATCCATCTAATCTATATCCATGCACATGCACACGCTCTCACACTGCTTTATTAGCAGCAGACAAGACAAGGTAGAGAAAGTCATTAGAAGGAGACGATGCTTCAAAACAGTTTGTCTTGCATGTAGGACACGAGCCAAGGAGGCTCACTTTACACAGCAAACATGCTTTGTAGTCATCTTCACCTCACAAAGTGGGTCATCGTAATCACCACGGTGGATATAAAACCTTGTTGTTCGTAACTTGAAACACTGAACTACATTGTTCAGTCAGATTAAATGTGAAAAACTAGAGTATGTTGAGTTTTTAATCATTGAACCTCTCATTCCAGATGCATGTAGGAACAGTAATGAAACGTTTTCACTTTCTGAGGAGGTTAAAATTCTGTGTTCACTGTACACTGACCTTGGCTTTATTACATCCTACTCCACTAAAGTGAGAGCGTGTGGAGTGTTACAGGGATTTCAGTACCACACACTTTGACCACATGCGACGTGCTGACGATGATTAATTATGTTAATATTTATTTTGGGGGCTGGTGTTACAAAGTGCTGTGATTAAGCAGCTCTCCTGTCAACTGTCAGACAACTTTTTCCTTTTTTTTTTCCTCTTTATAAGCCAGGCTGATCTGCCTAAGTATAGTGTTCTCTGACCGGAAAGTCTTACAGTAAGTTGAGAGATTTTGGCTTGTGGTTGGAAGAGCACGCGGCGTCCCAGCTTACTGTGCTTCACATTTAAGGGTTTAAACATACAGAATATACAATAAATGTTATTGTTCATGACCTTATTACTAATCAGAATTTTAGGATTGATGCCAAACTTGCCCTGCGTCGTGTTATTGACTGAGTTTTGAAAAGAACGCCCGGTGCATGTGGATTGAAACTTTGATGGAAAAATAAAAAATACAGAAATGGATGCCTACATCGAAAAGGACACATCACAGCAAGCTGTTTTTTAATGGGCAGAGAAGAAGTGGAAGCGAAGGGGAGGACAGCTGTGTTATCTCAAGCTGGGACTGGACGACTCAGTATCTGTCACTGTTGTCTAAACAAAGACCGCTGAGCTGATCGATCGAGTGCAGACCACGGGGCTTCTGGAAAAATGACTATTACAGTAAAATATCTGTTTATGAGCACAGGGGGCATGAAAAACTACTGATTCTAACAAAAATCTCTTTTGCCTTTTCTGCATTGAAACTTCAGCGTTAAACTGCAAAGACGGCTGCTCAGAAAGTACAAGATAGATTTGATCTGGTGTGAAATCAATGCTCGCTAACTACTTACACTGTAGTGGATAAGCTCAGCAGAATGGGTTTTGCTCTTACTGTACTTCTCACTTTGAGTCTGATTTGTACCCAGAGGGGAGAAATGGATGACTCTCTGGCCAAATGATTAAGGCCGAGTAGAGGCGAGCTTTAAACAGAAAAAAACCCCACCGACCAGACAGAGTCGTATTCAAGGGCTGAAACACCCCAGTGCACTTCAATCAGTCCAGTTGTTGAGGTAGCACACATGCTGTGCAGCTGCCGAATGTACATTCACTCATTCCCGCTGTTTATAGCACATCTCGGCTACATTCAAGGGGCATCTTATGTTGGATAATTTTTCCACTGGAGTTTTAACTTCACATGAAAATGGAGAGGACACATGCCCCCATTTGCTTCAGAGAAACTATTTTTGCTTTCGAAAACAACTCAGATTTCAAAACAGCCTATAAGAGATGTTTATCACAAGAGATGTACATTTCTCAGCTTACACTGGGAAAGCAACTGGATTTGAGGACTCATAAAACAAGCATAAATATCCTTGAAGAATCCATATAATCCATCTTGCTGTTCTTTAAAAACGCTATTCCCCATGGAGGGATTATTACATAAGAAAGTGAACCATGTTCCAACTTGTCAGTGGGATAAAACCAGTGAAGTGATCGTCATTGTTAAAGAGGATGAAACCAAACTCATAAACTAATGTTTTTCATAATATCTTTACCACATAAATCACAATGCAAACCTGAGGTTAAGTCAAAAATGAGCAATTTTTTCTCCATCATTAGCTCAGATTCTATATGTTTTAGGTCAGATAGTTTAAAATAATTTTAATGACAAATTTGATCTAAATATTAAATGCTACCATAAAAATACAGATCTTAAAAGACCAATCTCTGTATGTTGGAATAATAGAATGTGTGGCTGAAGCTGTAAGCATGCCACAACAAAAGCAGACAATCTATCTGTATAAAAGAGGCAAACTGTCTAATATCGATGAGTTACAACATGACTAATTACTACTGTGACTTCATTCGGCTGGAGCAGTGTTTGCTAATGGAGTGAGCACCACATCCCGTGTTTGCAGCAGCAGCAGCAGCAGCAGCAGCAGTCCACTCCAGCTTGGCACAGACTCACATTTTAATGGGGTCACAATCATCACAGCGGCTGTCTGCTCGTTGGACTCGAGCACCTTCAGTTGTCAGGCTGAAAAACACAGTCACCCTTGATTTGGTTTAACATTAAACAGTGCTGCAAGGACAGGATACAGAGGCAGACAAAGCAAGTATGCAGATGACTGCCAAAGAACAGAGGGGATGTCTTCATTTGAGCTGCCAGAGTCATTTCACGGGCCGAACTCAAAGTCTGTTTCAAATAAAAGAGGCAAGATGTGGAGCGCAGACACACACTGCCATCTGCTGATGTTTACCCAGAAGCTCAGCACGGTCTGGACTGTTGGGACACATACAGTACTAAAGACATTCTGATGTAAAATCTCCATCATGCCCGCTTTAATCAATATATTAATTAATACAATGAAATAACAAAATCCTATGAAAACAAATGAATTATAATACATCTATTCAAACTAAAACCTCCAAAATTAGACAAATTGTCAACCAATTGTCAAAAAAGACATCCACCATGTGTCGCACTGCCACCATACATTTGATTCTAAAAGACTAATGTTTGACATTTTGTCCACTCCTGGTATCACATGTAGCATGATGTCATCCAAACAATTTACTATGATCTGCACAAATGTATGATCCAACCAAAATTTGTTTGCTGCTGACCTCTAGCTGATGCAGAAGGTAACAGCTCTGACAAAATAAATCCTATCGAGGACAAAAGAGTTACCATAGAGGTGAACATATACGTTCAATGTGCAACTAAAAGAATCATTTTGATCATCAGACTATCAAAATCAGGCATCATAATTTAAATACAGTGTATGCATTCAGCCCAGGATTCCAGTTCACAAATGTGCCTCAAGATGTGCTAACAGTCTGCAGAGCATGTAGCATCATCTATCCTCAGACACTCAGGTTGTGTGAGAAAAACATTTATCAGGGGAAATTGGACGGAAAACAGAGCGGCGACGGAAAAGTGCGACTTTGTATCTGATCTGTATTCAGCGCTTTGCAATGGCGTCCACACCACTTGGCGGCACATTGACAGAGTCCATTGATATTCAACAGGGCGAGTGTTTGATTTAAACAGGTAGTGCTCCACTCAGAACAAAATCTCATTTATGATTCTGTGCTATTAAAGTTAAAGGAGCTGTTTTTAAAAAACATGACACAAACGTATAAAATGTCCAACGGCAGCGAGTGTTTCTGACAACTGTGAGACCACGCTGGAGGAAAGAAACATGAAACTGATTTAAAGGAGGTTAGGCCTCTAAACTGTCTGGTTTTGTTTTTTTTACCATAAAACCATGATACTGAGGCTGCAGTTGTACATCTTTGCTGGCAATCGACACCAGCTTACTCAGCCACCCCCTCGCTGAACTCATCCGGCAGATAATCAGGTCTTTTTTTAAACCGTGAATCAAACAACTGACACAGAAAACAGAGAATAGTGCAAAGAGTCTGAAAAGAACTTGTATAAAACCTGCACTGTATCATCTGTCCACGAGCTGCAGCTCAGCATGATGAAATGAAGGGTTTTCATCTGTATGCTGTTGTAAATGTCAGTAATGTAGGACATGTATGCAAAGCTAAACTGACAAAGACTGAAGAATAACTCACTTATGTCAAAACATCCTTAAACGAAGCTGTTCCCAGGTTAATACCCACTTTATGCTCCTCAAGGTGTAGATGAAAATAAAGACATCAAACGTGCAGGAGCTCCAGCGATACATAGATTAGAACATTAATAACCACAATAAATGTCATCATTAAAAAGGTGACAATTTATTACCAGTCGACAAACGGACATGACCTTGTAATCCTGCCGCTTTCCCTTTAAATGTCTGGTGAATGTACCAGTCCAACATGAGATACAACCCTTGGACTTGGTGATTTTCAGTGTTTGACTCTCCTGACAAAATTGGAGGAGACAATTATTCCATTAACTGGGGCCTCGAATGTGTCGCCTTCTGAGGATGAACGGCTAATGTATTGCGTCTTCGTGTAGGTATGAATAATAAATAACCGTTAATTGTACCCACTGCACGACCTCGTCCCAACCTCAACAAGAAACCACATTGTTACACATTTCATTTTGGACACTAAATTCGTTGGATTTGGAAACAGAGCTTGAAGGTCAGAAAAACGTATTAGCTTCATAAACGCAGCCTGAACTATAAAACATAAGACTTTTGACATGTGAGGCAGTATTTTTTCAATTCTGGAGACTTCTCAGTGGTGTTTCTACACCTGAAACTCCCTTAGTTTCTTCTCAGTTAACCATTCTGGTGACATTTAATGTGATTTTTCGGGGGGTTTATATACAGTGGTTGTGCTTCCTTGGTCACATTTGTCATTACTGCTCAGGCAGGTATTTTATTTATTCCAAATAAACTGCTGATACGTTGCAGTACAAGATTTCTCACAGAAAATATAGCACCAGCTCACAACCTATGTCTTCTCAAGGCACTTCTCACAGTAAGGTGAAGACCTTTACAAAGTTATACAGAGAAACCCAACAAATCCAAAGCTTCAAGCACTTGGCAGCATCCACGTTGTTCTAAAATGCAAATGTAGTATTTTGTGAAGTAGATTAAAGGACCAGTGTGTAGGATATAACGGCCTCTATTGGAGAGGCTGTAGATTGCAACCACCGAGTAACGAGTGACAGAACCTTAGGTGGACACTGACAACATAAAAAGAGCACAACGTCCTCTGGAGAGTTAGTGTTTGGTTTGTCTGTTTTCAACGACTGCAGCAAGATGGCAGTGCAACGAGGACCTGTAGACCTAACAACTCATTCTAAGGTCATGAAAACACAACAATTGTTATTTTCAGTTGATTATACACAAATGAAAATCTAATTGTGATTATTACCTTCCATTTTTGCCACAAGATCCCACTAAATCTTTCACACTGGACGCTTAAAATAGCCCATTATTTTTTGTTTTGTAATGTTTATGAACAAAAATGTCTTTTAATGAGTCTTAACTTATTTTAAACCTAATTTAATTCTCACAATTTCATAATTTCCTACATTTTCTGGAGTAACACAACAACATTCAGTTTACAGTATTTGGATCCTCTTATGGTGAGGATAAATCCAGATATAGCTTCACCAAAGTTTACTTAAGTTCTCTAATTCTAACTAAAACTAATAAACAAAATGCCATTTGTATATTTCAGTTTGTTGTTTTTTTAAATATATATTTTTGTGTTTTTGTTTAACATGTGTAGACGATTTAAAGATGAAATAAAAACTCTAAACAATAACACGTCATAAAAAATGGAGGATTTCTAAAAACTAGACCAAAATATGTTAAATAAACGGATGTTTGCAATATTCTTGTTAAAATTCATTACAGTTTGTGATTAATTTATGATAGGAATCAACACTATTGAACGCTATTGTTGTGCAGGTTAGAAATATTGACTCTATTTACCTGTTATTAACGATTGCAGAAGAGAGGTCATCGTCCATCTAACGAGCTGCATGAAACAAACATACCTGAAAAGATGATTTCAGAGCTCAGATATCTGAGTGAGTGACATTGGCCTCCATGTTCATCCTTCACTGTTGCAGCTCACACTGCAAGTCTTCCTCGCTGAAGGGGATGACAGAAGAGGAATGATGGTTATGTTTTTTGTGCACGTGTGTGTTTATGTGCATGTGTGTGCGTGAACGGGCGGCGTTGGTGACCTTTTCAAAGAGCTATCATTTAATCAACACTGACAGCCTTTTAGAGACCACTTACCATTCATCTGCTCTACAAGATTAGGCCCTCAAGTGAAACTGCACAGTGATGGAATCATTGTCCCCAGACGGCAGAGTGACAGCAAGAAAACATGAAATCAATATTTTAGTGGGGAGAGTTCATATTTTAGGAATAAGTTGCAACATGCAACAGTGCTTCATCCATACATCCCTCTACTTTCTATACTTGGTTAACTATGTAAGCTTGTTAGGAGCTGGTCTCCATAATGTATACGCTGAAAGGCAGTGGTATCCGAGGCAGGAAATTAGCTTCGGCCTTTTTCTGAGGCTGGGTAAGTTTGGGAAACCGGGTCAAGTTTCATGATTCCTAAATCGTGACAAACTTGACAAGTGTAAAGCGCTGAAGAGGAGCTTCATCAGTTTTACACATGAGGATTAATTTAGTTTTCATACTGATCGCTGCTCAACATTTAAAGACTTGTATACTGTCTTATGTGACTTTTTCGGCGCGTCGAGAGTCAAGAAACAGCACTGTTTATGTAATCAGGGTTATTTATGATGGAAAACCTGTGTTAAAGATAAAGACTTGGCTGAGAGTTGCATTGTGGGAAATGTAGGATCAAGTGTTTTTGGAACTATTGAAATCAAACAATCTGCTGCATCAGTTTTGTCCATTTTTCTCTTTAATCTCTCTCCTACTGTAACTCCCATTAACCCTTTAATAATAAGTGCCATAAATATATCCAAACAAGTGATTTATCTGTTATAGGCTGTGATAAACAACACAACATGTGCTTATTCGCTTTCTTTCCAGCACTTTAATGTGAAGAGCCCTGCATATCTCAGGCCTAAAGGCACAAAGTACGGAGACACAGATTAGCTCATCTAAGCATGTAGCCTGGTGCTGTCCAAAGCTGAAAAATCTACCCACATGTTCTTCTAAACGTCACAGATCACCACAATGTATTTTACTTTATCTGTATACAAGATGATTTTACAGGGAAATTACTGTTGCAAAATAACAGCTGGTGCACAGATTTCCCAGAGATTTGCTTTCCTAGAGTTAATGTACAGAAGTTCTAGGCAGACAGATGAAGCACTGGTTCATCTTCATTTTGACAAGACAAACCGAGCATGCAAACTCCACACACACAGGATACTATGAGGCAGCAGCCCCCCCAGCAGACCTTCAGCACATGGACAAAGACCAGGAAAGTCTGGAAAACAGTGGAAGGTCAAGTTTTCTCTTAATATTCTAAAGGTACTTTTCACCAGTGCAACAACACAATACTGATTTTACACGTCTAACTCACTACAAGTAAACACACACACACACACACACACACACACTGAGACTGGATGACTGTGAGTGCTTGGCCATACTCATCCGGTGACACGTTTCATGCACCGCTGCAGCAAACACGAGAAGTGCATACCGGAAACAGGCCAACAAGGATAAAAGCAAACGCACCAGCACGGGGCACGCAACCACTCCCTTCATCTGAGGCAGCTTCTCACCCACCCGTCTGCATGTTTGTCATATTAAATATGAAGCAATTATACAAGCCACACTGCATATGAAGTGAAAAAAAAAAATCCTCTTCTTCTGTGTTTTCTCCTGCAGGGCAGAGAAACTTTGACGACTGCTCTTTTCTCACTTCTCTTCAGACAGACTTCTGCAGAGCGCTGATATCGAGATGAAGGATAAATTGATTGAGTTACATTTGGATGAATAAATTAGTCGACCAACTTGTACCAGAATGCATTTACATCTAGATGAGATTACAGTAATGACACACAAGCTCATTACTGGCCTCCGACGCTTCCTCCAGACGTCATCATCCAATTGCATCCTAACTCACTGAGCCGGGTTGCTGCTGTGACTGAGAGAACAATATGTACAGTAACCGGCTGATTGATGTTATAAATCGCAGGGAGGGAACACTACAGAGAAACTACCAGCCGCACATTATGAAGGCTGAGCTTTAGTTACAGCACCAAAGAGACCCCACGGTACAGTGAAGATGAATGTTTCAACATTTGAGGTTGAAGGATTCTTAATTAAAGGCTAAATAGCACAGCTTCTGCACACAAGCATCGGATGGAAAGCCTCCTGCAATTCACATGGTGACCCCTAAACAGTTTTCTTGCATTTTATTGTGAAGCAATGGTCCTTGGAGAACCTTTTATCTCCAGAAATAAAACACCCTGTTTATGCTATTATAAAGAAACATGAAGCAGGAATTCTTTTTTATGTGGCTCTGGGGGCACAAGGAGGACTAAAGGGCAATTCAGCAGCCAGGATAATCTGAACATGTAGCTACATAAGCATTTTATCTGTGGTAAACTCACACGTCACTAACTATGGCTATTTGTTTCTTGGAGAAATTCAATTTTAGAGCTCTAAGCTTTTCATTCATAGACATTTAAAAGAGCTTTACAGCTAAGTGGAAGCTGTTTCATTGTTTAGCTGTCACTTCACATCCTTGCGAATTTGGTTCACTTTCCCCAGTCTTATAGAGTTGCTTTCAGCCACAGCAGACAGGTGTTTTCAGCCCCAGCGCTCTGAAAAACCCATTGCACTCTACCTGCTCAGCTGCAGAAAGCTGGCAGATAGCTGGTGAACATGGTCAAACAGCTGGATGTTATTCACCAGCTGGACGGAGACACAACCCCAAATGAATGATAATGATGCTGGATGTGTAGATAAACAAGTGTTTGCTAAAAGGCTCGCTATGTATACTTTAAAGATGATAGTATGTCAGCGCTGCGTCCAAAACTTGCTCACATTGTCCCCAAGAGACAATAAATAGGATACTTTAAGTGTAAAAACTATACTATATAATAAATCTAATCATAATGTTATTGATCACACAGGCAATGACACATTCTCACTGTTTTTACAACATGATGCTACAACACAACAACATATCTGCATGCTGCATCTGAAGAAATGCATTGATTAGCACGCATAAAGCATGATGAATACAAAATCAATATTCCAGCTATAGAGCTTCAGCAGAGGAACCATGGTGTCATTTTATGTGTGAATGTGTTGCACTCCCTGAAAAGTGCTTATCTCATTAACGTTCCTACTAAATCCCTACCAGTGCAGAACAATGTTTAAGTTAAAGTGCATGCTTCCAGAATAAAACAATCAAACTAAATTAGCACATTTAATTCATTCACTTTTATTTTCCCCACTGCCACAGTCCTCACGGGAAAACGCAGCAGGCTCTGCTGGTGCACAAGATCAAAGTGACAGAGCCTCGAAATGGCCTGCAGCTCCAAGCCAAAAGCCTGGACACAAATGGAAGGAGAAAACAACAGAGTGTGTGGAAAGGTAAAGGTGGTTCCACTGGGAAATCTGCTGAAGGCGAGGAAACTCAAGGGGAGGATAAGACCCTTGATCAGTGACTCAGGCGCTCACACATTCATGCACATGAGCGAGCACACATGCGGGCTGCAGTGTGTTTGAGTCGAGAAGCACAAAGCAAACATGTTTCCTCAGTAATGAAATAAGAATTCTCATGAGCACTTCTCTTTCATCTTTTGCTGTCGAGCATTTAAAAATACTCTCCACTCGATTTTACCAAATGAAGACTGTGGACTGGATCATGATGCGCTGTGCAAAAAAAAAAAAGAAAAGTGGAACAGAGTTGACCCTTGAATACCAATTGAAGGGCATCGCCTCAGGAGTGGGCACATCAGCACCTGTCACTTCTCGCCTCCAGATGTTCCATGGATGCTTTGTGACACTTAACACTTCCCATCTATCACTCAGCACAAAGCCATAACCTCCTGCTCCACCACCACCACCACCTCCTCGTCTCCTCCTCGTACACCATCACATATTCAGGCTACAATCTGAATACGTGATGCAGGAGAGCAGAAGAAGAAGAAGAAGAAGAGTGGCTGTGGAGAATTGGAAGTGAAAGGTTAAGTCGTGGGCTGCCGGTGACAGCGCAGCAGGGCATCGTGGGAACGTGATGGCAGGTACATGCTATAGGTCCGGATGATGGCTGCTGTTTATGGTTTACAGCAGCCAACAAGGACTTAGCATAGCAGTCAAGAGCCTCACCGGTGCCTGTTGATGGACAGAGCATGCGATTTGTTTTTAAGGACAGAGGATAAGTGTGACTGCACAGAATAAACTGCCTGTCTTACTGATGTGCAGCAAGAAAAGACAAAAAAAGTCACTGTTTTGATCAGTACTCTGGCTTTTCTGTTTTTAGAGAGAGACTGAGAAAAAGCATGTTTGTTTTGTAGTTTTCTTATGTTTTAAATTTTGTAGCCCCAGTGAATGTGAAACTTAAATGTAAATTATGACAATAAAAATTGCAACAATAAGATTTTATATTACCCAGATGTTTTCAACAGTCCTTATGTTTTTGTGACATGTTGATGGGGTTACATTGAAAATTCATGACCACTTTATTGAAATAATTAAACAGATGATTCATGCAGTCAATAAAGTAGGATTTCAGTGCTAAAACAATCAGTGCAGTAAATTACATTGTGACCAAAATCTGACTTGAATCAGTGATAAATGATGGGCCTGCAAGTCAAATTAAGCATCTATAAAGAGTGTCGCTCTGACTTTACTTTCCAAAGCTTGTCATCTCGCATATGACGCCACAGCATAAATTAAAGTGCGGTGACTCAACAAGTGTCACATTACAGAGGAGTCTGTTGGAGTTTCCAAGAGATATCATGCCATTAACTGTTCAAGTTAAAAGTCAGGTTAATATTTTCTTGCATTAAAAACGCTTATTTCATCTTATTTACGTTAAGGTTTACAGCATCTTTAATCCTCCTGTCACAATGATTTAAAGAGTGGAACTAATCTCCCAGATTCAAAGCGAAAAAACTACTGCAAGAGAGCTTCCAGTTCTCCTGAGGCAAAACTGTCAAGGCTAAGTTCAGATAATGTTTAATTAATGACAGTCTACGGGGATACATGTCTCGCAATTAGCTGTTGTTGTTCTCATCTCCGCTATATAACTGAGCTACGTGTGAATCAAAACCAAAGAGATTAATTAAAGGGCTTTATGTTGAAAACAACATTCACTGCTTTACTCCACCTTGCATTTGTGTTTGTTTCTAACAAACTAATTCTCTCAAAAGTTGCTATTCATAGAGGGATTTTATTATCATAGTGAAAAATACGCTTGATTTTCTGCACCTGTGATGTAAAGGCTGAACTGTGTTGCTTTTTCCGACAGGAGCCAGTTCCTAGTTGTGTTTGTTTCCTCCTGAGGGCTTGTTCACACTGACATTGTGGTGACATTTTGCATTCATTCAGTTTCTGCATTTAACTGAAGCAAGTTTTCGCAGATCTTTTGTTTCTGCATCAACTGTGTAAACAGACATTACGCTGCAGCTGCACTGTTCAAAATAAATGATGTTAATTGTGACTTATGAGTATGAATTGTGTTAAATTCTTACTGTATAATATTAATTCATGCATTAATTGCAGCAATGTACAAAATCAACTCCTTCCCCTGCCATGCTCCTAAACTAAGAAAATAATTTCACTCCATTAGATGAATGTACTCCTGGAGCAATGGCTTTATGGCTAAATATGTAGCTAAACAACTAAAAATAATGATCAGTAGTGTAATCTCTTTAAAGAAGTAATCCAAATCATCGAATACTCAGCACTGTGTTTTGACATTTGTAGCTTCTAAATAAAGTCTGGCTCTTATAAAATGACCTTGAGCAGGTTACATGGGGTTTATTCCTGCCTGTGCACAGAGTAATAAAAGAAATTGATACCAAAACGGGCGTCTAATCAAAAAAAGCAGCAGATGACATTTACTGTGGCAGATTTGATCACAGAGATGAATCCTCCATTGTCCTTGAATGCAATACGCGGTTTAGTGCGACCTCTGACCTCGGTGTGCTGTGAGAGCATGTTTCTATAGGTCACAGGGGAAGGATAACCATGGTGTTCGTAATAATGGCACACGTACACGCTCAAGCACACACGAGGACACATGACAACAAACTCAACAGAGTGTAAAATCAGAAATGGCAGCAAGCAGTGGGAAGAACTGTTACTGTCAGTCAGTTGCTGTACAGTCAGAGCTGGAGCTTTTGATTCACAGTCAGCCAAACAACACTTCTCAAAACAACTGCATCTTGATTGCTTGTTTACAAAAAATTTTTGACACTAATCTGGAGTAAACATTTCAATCAGCCTCTGCTCATATGTGGTTCTGTACTTCTACAAAAGTGTTGTGCAAATGTCCTGCCACCCCGTCTGCTGTAGGGAAGGTTAAAGCTTTTTGTTGACACAGATGTCAGAGGGGTGTTGATTTAACCCTTCCCCTCAGCATATTCTAAGTTATCACATTCATCTCCACGTGGTATATTGCACAATATACAAATATATGTCCCTGACTGGTTGTATATCCTCACATCATGCACACACACTTGGTGGGCAAAAGGTCAGCAGAGCCTTTTTTCTTATCGTACAATCTGAAGAACCTCAAACACAAACTGACAGTACTGGAACAAAACTGCGACGCTGCACATTTATGAAAGGACCAGTGACCAGGAGCAGTGTATACGAGAGATCATAATGGACTATAATGGCACAAAGAGAGGAGGAGATAACATGCTGGATGTTTCATCATACAATGCTTTTGTGCTCTTGGCATTCATCTGCAGCACACCACTCATCTGTGTCTCTTTTCCTTCCTCTTCATCCTGTGGTGCCTACCCTCAGGCCAGCTACTACAACATACTCTTTAAAGCTAGGCAACCATCTTTCCATCCATTAACTGTTATCTGCTTTATCCTGGAGAGGCTTGTGAGCGGGCCGGAGCTGATGTGGAACGAGAGGAAGGTAAATTCTGGACAGGTCGGCTAACACACAAAGAAACAACAATGCCCACTCACACAAATTTAGAATCATCAGTTAACTTGCCGTGCATGTCTTTGGGCCGTGGAAGGAGAAAACCCATGCAGGCACAGTGAGGACAAAACAGAATCAAACCCAAAACTTTCTTGAGCAACACTGATCAAAATGACAGATGACAATCTGTGAGCATTAAACCAATGAGGCATGTCAAAGATCCAATATCGGTGCTTTATCTATGTTGAAATAACCAATTATATACTCTGTTAACTGCCAAGACACAAACATATGACAATTATTTCATACTTTAATTATTTTGTACTTATTTAAAATGCCAATTATGTCCTGGGTCAATCTGACCAGTGAACACTATTAATAGGCCTGAATACCACAACAGTTTTTATTTGTCTGTATTTGGTTATTGCAGTAGCAGATCAGGAAACGTTGTTCTGTATTTGGTGTGAATGGGTCTCACGTCAATGTGTTGACTGTCAATTTTACCTACATAAGGTCAGAACCTTTCTGTCGAGGTAGGGTTTCCAACCGGAAGGGGACAAATCCGTTGACCGCTGAGTAGCACGCTGAAAGTTACCGTATGGATGTTGATTTGGAAATACGCACTTTAAGAAGATTTGGATATCAAATAAAGAAACTGTGTGCATCGTAAAGCAACAGGAGTTTGACTTTAATTCAGCAGACATAGGTAACATAGCGCATCATTAGGTTTTCCTGTTTGGATTCCCTCAGTGGCTTAAAGCATTGGCTTAGCCTCTACAGTTATAATTCTTTTAAACTTTTACATCATTAGACCATAAGCTGCCATGTTATCCAGTTCATACCTTTTTGCCTTTACTGGAAATCCCACAGTAAAGACAGAAATGTGAGAGGGGAACACAACGCCATGCAACAATGATCAATGGCCAGGTTCACACCAAAGACCTCCCAGTTACAGACACGCACCTGGGCCGCCTGAGCCTCCGAGGTGTCTCAGCCATCCAATATTCAGCAATGATCTTCTTTCACACTTCAGCGTGTCGTACATACACAGACTACATCCACCGAGGGAGGAAGTACCACAAAGGTCATCACAGTTTGACTTTTAGCAGCGTATGTGAGGCAAATGTGCACACGTCTCTACACACTGGCAACAGGCCCAACAAAGTGGCATTCAGGCATGAGAGACAGCCGGACGCTTGTGTGTGTGCATGTGTGTCTATGGATTGAACGAAACCTGTTGCAACAGCCTGTTTTTGTTAATAATTTGTTTTGGTCCACTCGAATATATTACCGCAAAAGGACAAAGCAATCAGTGCCAGGAAGAGCATGAAAATGACAGGAGGACATTTGAAAGTCAATTTTATTTATAATGGGTGAGCCGAGCCTTGGGCTAAGACGAATATCCCAGACAGCCATACACAAAATTAATCAGGTGATCATAGAAGTAGATTTTAAAGTAGGAGCTCATTTCCATTAATTTAGGATGGGTGAGAGCACACGGAAGATGTGGGAGGAGAGCCAGGGCTCGAAAAAAAAATTAATAAATGAGTTTTTCCGTATCACATGGTTTCCTCGGGGTGAAGATGTCATGAGTCTTGCATTAAATGAAAGTGGATACATTTGAGACTGCATTAAATATTACTTCAGGAGGGAAATGAACAGATAATACTGGAAAGGCATTAAATTGGGTCGAGAGCTGTGCTTGTTGTGTGACGCGGCCCTTGACAATAAATACGGATTATCACTTAGATATTCATGGTAAGTTACACTTATTGATCCCTGGAAGATATTTGTATTTATGAGGTGTCGGCACACACAGTACAACATCTTGGAAACCAAACCTAATTCTCTAGTTTGTTCAGAAAACATTACTCTAATGAAGACCATCTCATTTGAGTAAACGGTGGATAAATGATGGTAGAGAGGTGGGATGGTCAAACACGAGGGGATGAACAACGTCGAATGCAGAGTCTTGAGGTGTGCTGGGGAAGAACTGAGGAGGAAGACTTGTTCCATTATGTACTGAGAGACAAGGTGGAGAGGAAGCAGAAAAGGTGTTCATAAGGACGAGTAAGTGCACTTTAGTATGTAGGAACATGGATTTGGATTAAAGTCAGGTGTGAACATAGGGTTTAATTATTTCATGAGATGTGGGATCAACATGAGAAGGGGACGCTGTTCTTCCCCTCAAACTTAGAGCAAAAGTATCACGAAAGTTCTCTGTCCAGAAGGCTGGTATACAATACAATACAATACAATACAATACAATGCAATACAATACAATACAATACAATACAATACAATACAAGTGGTAACAATAATAGCAGTTAAATAAGTAAGGAGGCTGTTTGTCATATATTGGACTACATGTATTTATGATATACCAATAGCCTTGGAAAAGAGTCAGTTCTATAGCTAAAAAAAAATCCCAACATTGTGTGAAATAGTGAATTTCTCCGTGAGGATGTAACTGTGTCGGCTCATCAGACCAACATATCAACCTCTAGGTCAACTTTAAAACTAAGCCAGGTCAAATAAAGGCAATGATTTCCACATTCCTTTGAGCTACACTGTAACTGTGATAAGAAAGACTTATAGTCGACTCGGAACATTAGACTTTTCTATTACTAAGCAGAACCTTGTTTTATCTCCATGGATCACCAAAACCTTTCACATCCGATTTCTCTTATCATAACAAAATACTGTACAAAGCTGCTCTTAGTTTAGCGTGGCTGACAAGTTTAATACACTTTTTCATAATGCAACGCGACAGACACCATCAGCATTTCCTGCAGATTAAAATGAAAAAGGGGGTTTTAAATCACATTTCTACTCAGCTCGGCTGTATTTACGGGTGTTTGAGTGAGCGTGTCTGTGTGGCCCCACTGCAGCTGCCAAAGACCTTGGCTATACATATGGGACCTTGATGTTGTTTGCTGCAGAAGGAGGAGTGTTTCTGACAGGACTGATGCAATGAGAGCAGAAGGATAAACGGTCAGGGGTCAAACCACTGTGCTGATTTCTCGTCCATCTAAAGTGAATGTGCACACACTTGCTCTTCTGATGTACTGTATATACACACACACTTCAGGGCTGAAAGCTTATGCCCCACAGACTGTACATAAAAGATGGAGCCTCCGGGTCTGACGAGTGAAGTCAGTGCAGAAGTGGCCTGCATTCTCTGCAACAGCCAGCAGAAGGCGACTCCTCTAGTTATGAAAAGAACCCAGATTGTATTAAAGTCTGAGAAACAAGCCTACTACTAACCTGATTATTCACCTCAGTTACCACTTTCCTAATGAGTGTTACGACCCGGCTTAAGACGGCCGCAACAAAAGGAGAGACACACCAAGTTTCAAAAATTAAAGCTTATCTTTATTCCCTTAAATGATATCAAATTAAAAACCAAACCAGTATGGGGTTGTGAGAATACAGAGTCAGTGGTGTGTGTGTGTGTGTGTGTGTGATGTATGCATGAACTATGTCTGTGCAAGTGTTGTAAATGCAGATGTCTTAAACAAAGAAAACTAACCCATAACCAGACCGATGCAATACCTGCGGAGGGAAGCAGAGTAGAGAGAGATCAGACTCCAGTCAGTCCTGAAGTAACCCAGGAACACACTGGGTGTCACAGGTGCTCCTGATCACCTCAAACAGCCACTCACAGAACCAATGGACGAACTAGAACCACCACAAGATACAAGATGACCTTCATCACAATGAGTTTATGATGTTGATGACTAGTCTCAAGTGTCATTTACCACTGCATGGTGTTTCTTTAGTAAATTATTGTCTCATTTAGAATAAACTATGAGATAAAGCAGAGTATAGTTACCTTGTGGTTAAGAAGTCACTTGTGGCTCCAAAATGTTTCTTCACAAACCAACTGGTAATAGTAGGATATCTACAGCTACCTCTTGTGCACACTCTGTGTTATTATGTCTTGGCATAAACCTGACACTTTAAAAGCATGAGAGGGACGAGGTAATGAGCTGACATTTAATGAAAATAACAAGAAGTCACAAACAACTTTATTCTGTTACAAAACAAACTAAATGCATCCTGATTGCACCTAAAAAGTAAAAGGGAGAATCTACTGTTTTGTTTTGTTTTGTTTTTTATCACATTTTCTGATGAGATGGACAGTTGGGGCTTTTCATGTGACTGCTAATCTCTCCACTTCCTGAGAAGTTGCCTCTTAGCATTAAAGTACAACAAAGCAGCTGTGACATACAAAGCGCTTGACTCAGTCTTACGCAGATTCATTTTCTTGGTGCCCTTTTGGCAGGAAGACATTTGAAAATGTCACAAAATGTATCTGCTTTATTAGGATTCTACATGCAACCTAAGAGGACTTGCAGGTGCATTAAGCCAGACGACGTCACTGTTCAGAGAAGCACCGGCATTCTGGTTTGTTGGTTAAAAAATAAGCAGGAGTTACTTTATGTTATGATTTACTTTATTATATTGGTGTGTATCAAAACCAACAATAAAATTGATCTACTAACAAGTATAACCTGTCTACATAAAACCTGATACACTTTATTCTTGTGTGCCACAGAGCTCCATAAAAACACATCAGTGAGCCACACTGTCACGCTGTATGACACTAACATACCCGAACATACACCGTCTACCTACTGAAAATACCAGCTAGCACAACTAAGCATTGCCTGGAAATAATCCCCCTCAAATGCACTATTTACTCCTGTTTGAGTAATGATTGCAAAAAATCACGGTACCCAGCTGGTTTAGGATATTACTGTCTTTAGGCTTTTTTTAATATTAAAATTTTTTGATGTTTTTTTTTTTTTTTAAAGATGAATGTCCTTACTGGGGACCACTGAGGCTTGAGGCTGAGTACCACAGACAAGCTGAGGAAGTTAAAAAAATATTAGGTTCTTTTCTGCAATTTTGAAAAAAATAAAAATAAATAGGAGCACACTAGGCTGACAGTGTCTTTTAAAAAATGGCAATTTAAGCTTCAGATTCAAATCTCACTGAGCCCACTCTCACTCTTTCTTCTTAAGGTTAGAAGTGAAACTTTTGTAAACACGTAAAATAGTATGTGTGATATATAAAGCATTAAATCACACACTGCTCTAGTTACTATAGTTAGTTGGAGGAACAGACAGTGATTAATGTTCACCATCTTAACAGCTCAACATTTTCACCCTGTCATGGTTTGACTTTAGAAGGTCAAAGAAAAACAACTGGGTTTTTAAAAACTTTTTTGTTTTCCCATTTGCATTTGCACAGAATCCCAAACAAAAAATATGATATTCGATGTAAATATTTAAAGATGTAACTAACAAAGCACACAGCCGACTATGTGCACAACGTAAATCCTTACTGAGTCGCCCCCTCATTGCAGTGAGGACACTGAGGACGACAGCAGAATTAGCTTCAAACAACACATGAATTGTACAAATCTGATACATTTTCATGAACATGTGCAATCTTAATATTAAAAGAAGATAAAAAGATGCTCCCTAATTCTACTTGTAATGACTTTAGGTACAACATGCATTATGCTGTATACACACCATCGAAAAATACTCTTGCTTACAGCGAGACCCAGCTTCCGTACAAGCATGACTACATTTAATCACACCTCTCTTTCACTTGTGGGCAGTGAAAAATGTGGCCATGGACCGTGCATGTGTATCCAGGACAATAGCACATACTGTGCATCTGGTGCCAGTGTGCTTTATCACATCTGACTGGCCAATAACAGCCGCTGTCACAGAAACAAAGGCAGGGAGGCCCATTGCAGTTTTGGACTGTGATATAGTTGAAATGCATTAATTCAGCCAGAGCAGATGTGGCACTCTGGCTTATCACTACAACTTCTCCGTCTGTATTGTTGGCTGATGAAAAACAAATTGACTTGGCCAAGCGGAAACTGAAAAAATACAAAAAGCACCTCGGTGACAGACGACTCTGTGGTCGCACAAGGTACACCGAGAAAATAAGCCAACTTAGAAGCTATCAGTTTCAAAAGTGAGACTGAAAGTTGACTGAATGTCTCCGATATGTACTTGCAGGCGGCTGGTGTGAGAAATGTGGAGAGGAACATAGTGTGTAAAGCACTGTTAAGGCTGCTTTCCCGGTGGGTTACCCATGGTCAAACACACATGATGAATTTCAATATATTCAGCTAAGCATTAATTATGAATCACCTGCCTTGTTGGCTATGCATCAGTTGAGAAAAGCAAACCAAGACATACTGAAAAGCAAGTGCATGAAGCTGAGAAAAGACCTTATACAGCACATGAAAAGTGTGTGTGCACGCATGCAGCATTCATGATGTGTTTGTCCGTGCAAGTGTGGGAGGAGGAGCGAGAATTTACTCACATGTGCTTTGACAAATAATAAACCAGTGTGTGCGTGGGAGGGCTGGGTGGACTGTTCCTATTATAGATTGTTTCCCAGGTGGTTGTGGCCCAAATATCCTCCTGTTTGATTCTCGATGTGTTGCTTTTCGTTTGATTATGCATTGATTCTCAGCCAAAGTAATGTTATTCATAGGTTCTGACAGGCAGCTGTCACAGGAAACATTACAACAAAAGTCCCCAATATTACAGATATTTAGGATTAATCGGACAGAATGACTGATCTGTCATGAATCCACCCATACACGAGCACACCGTATACATAAATACATGAAATCACATAAATATAAGCATGTGCATTCTGGGAAATAAAGGCCTGGGTGACACACTACATCAGTCACACCACAGGCATTCATAAAAGTTGAGCAGGCAAGCCTAGTAGGTGGCATGACATTATTCCAACTCATTACTATCAACCTGGAATATGGTTACATGACAAGATCCAGTTTGATGCATGTTATTATTATCTATTTTTACTGCGATTATACTGTTGTGAAATGGGGCCAGTGAATGCCCAGTGGCATGTCCATAACAAAATCAGAGGTTGGTTTGATATTGAAATACACGGAGATACACATCAGGATTAAGCTGAATATTGCAGCCAGTGACGTTTAAACTGCACAGAAAAAAAAAGCAGCATCTTTAGAGCTGTTATAAATAATATATCATAATGTAGGTGAAAAAAGCTAAATATATATAAAACTAGAATTAGTATATATAAGAAACAGCTCATACTATTATACTACTAAATGAATGTTTTACTGCTACATTTAAATCAAACACATGATTTTGCTTTAAAGACAATAAATTTGTCTCAGTAATCAGTGTTCAGGTGACAATTTTAGAGATCCCTGTAACGCCGCCATGCGTTGTGCCAGTATTGCATCATTAATCAGTCTAATTTCTCTAATTCTGTCACTAAGCTCTGGCTGCTCCTAATAAATCACACCATCAGCAGGGAAATGGATATGTGCTGCTTTGCTAACTGGATCACGGAGTCACTTGAGGCCAAGTGTTCCACAGTCTGGTCTGAGGAAATATTACAGTCCTCAAAGTGACACGAGAATTCAGAGTTTGTTTGTTGAAACCTAGATTTCACAGTTTTCACAGTTTTTCCAGCGCAGGCCTTATTAAAATGTGACCCCCCATTATTTATGAATGTGCTAAACAAAGGCAGAAGTTTAGTTCTGAGAAGTTCATGCACATCTGTTCGGCATAAACGGGATGACAGAACTGTGCCTTCTATGTGGTTAAAGTGACTTGAACTGAATGTTGCAACGTCCAGACGCCGATCCTTTTACCAGCAGAACATAAAGGGACACTGGATTACGTTTAGTCTCAATGTAAAGGTAAACAACATTTTAACTATTATAAAAACTGCACATATTAGTAGTACAAAGTGTTTTTTCTTCTCAAAGAGCAGAAGGTACATTTAGTCACAGTTTAGTTTGCAGAAACTAGGAGTGGAGCTGTGAACTGGCGTGAAGTAAAATCCCCCACACTGGAGGATTGAACTGGATGATGTGTACGCCTGCTCAGCAGAAAGCAGACAGGAGGAAAGAGTGTGAACTGCTGATTCGGGAGATCTGCTTCATCCCCTCCATGGCAGAGGTTATGGTAAACTACATATATATATAAAAACAAAAAAACACAACATGAGATCAGGCTAAGGACGTTCGTACAGACCGATCAATATTTTCCACTGAACTGAACCGTAATTACCACAACCCCTGGCAAACTTTGACGAGCCTATAAATCTATTGTTCTATTTCTCTCCTAAAGGACATGTTACTTTATGTTCAAGGATTAATTTTAAGATTAACCAAAATTTTGAGGGAAAAAACCGTCAAAGTTCAGGATGTCAAAGTGCTGTGTTGAAACTGCTTCAGACGTGGACTTTGTATGTGTTAGGGAATGAGTTTTAGTATTCACAATGAAAGCCGGGTCACCATTAAATTAATCACTCTCTCTACTGTAAGTAGAGCTTGTTAATTGGATCTTCGAAGAGATTCTCCAGTGAATAATAGCGGCGTCCTTTATTCTGCGGGCCTAGTTAATTCAACAGAGTGTCATTAGTTTTAGGTCACAAGTTTTCAAAGGAGCCTTGCATGTGCTCTGGAGAATGAAAACTCAATTGCACGTGCATGCAGCCCCTTTATCTGCTCATCCACAGAATCGATTTAGTTGTGAACGTCGCAATCACGCATCTGTTGTGCTCCTGGCTGATTGAAGAAACCTATCTGAGTGTTACAGTGCATTGCTTAAAGCATAGGGACAAAGTGATCGCCACCCACTGTGACTGTAAATATATCATTCTAAAACCACAGGCTTTAATCTGCTGCTTCAACAGGCTCCACAGATTTTGGAAAATTTCTGCAAGAATTTCCTTAGAAACCAGACCTTCCCTTCCCTTCCCCCCGTCCCCCTCCCCCCTTCTTCTGGATTTGTAATATGGTGTCTGGCACCAGGCTAATGACAGCAAATTGTTTGGATTCACGACGAATTCAGTTTGTTGCGACACATCTTATGGATGCTTAATCAGACTGGAGAGTTTTGAGGCCGGGTCGACGCTTGGGCTCTCTTAAACAGAGTGACGGAGCACATTGTTGTTCTGGGGAGGCCACTGCTGTAGAGGAGTGCTGTGGATAATCGGGGTTCAGGGAGTATGCTTGGTCTGGAACAATGTTTAGGTGGGTGGTAGAGTAACAACCCCATTAGTCTTGTATAGCCAGACTGGACACAGAGCTGCGTAGAATGGTCTGACTGCACCGCATCATCACTCTTCTGTAGGGGGGAAACAGGGTGGGCTGAGAACAGGATGTCCGAAGGATCTACTGAGATTAATGAGTTAGCAAATTATTTTGAGCCTGAAGTCAGTGAGTTTTCAGTGTCAAAAATGTGGCTGTCTTGTAACCTGGCTGGATCACCATGGTAACGGATGCTGCACAGCTAGCCTGCTGTGGAGAAGGTTCTGATATTAAATGGCTGTAACATGCGCCTCCTTTTCACCAATTTGTTTCTGACAATTTTCTATTAGTTTTTTCTATCAGCTACATCTGCAAACCCTTTGAGCTGTAAATTAGAAATCCCACAGAAAAGAAGCTGTGCAGTTGCAATATTACATACAGTATGTGAACCGACATGCATTCAGTCCGTGACGCAGAAAACATGTGAACATGTTTCCATGTTTGGTGCTGCCCAGTCTGTTTTACACAGCCCATACTGCAGCTAATACAACAGAGACTAGAAAAATGATTAGTCTACTGGTATTTATCACAGAGAATATTCAATCAACAGCATTAATTTCCCCTTGATTTGGCCAAAAGCTGACGTGATTTCTTTCATAATGGGACAATGACAGGCCTAACTGCACAGCTTTCATGTGCTGTCACATCAGAAATAAGCAATTACATTGATCTGTAAAATAAATATATCAACACATGATTAACAGTTTTCAACCAGCATTCCTTTCTTGCATAATTTCTTTGCATACATTTGTTATATTCATAGCTCTACATAACAACTACTGACTGTTTCTCTGACTGAAGTAGGCGGTGTATAATCACTCTATTTTGCAGGGAAGAAGAGTGACGTGACACATCATACGCTCCCTTTTAGGTAAACACGCATAACTCTGAAGCAGAAATGTCCATTATCTGATTCAGTCAAACTGGCCAACACAAAGAGAGCCCAGCTATGTCAGACTTGCTTCATGGTGCAGCCCTCTGATGGTGTTTACTAAAAGCAGAGACAAGGGAATTGAACAAACGGGACATTTGCACGCAAGGAGGTGAGCGCAGCCAATTGAATGGAAAGAAGGGCTGCCCTGTTCGATTCAAACCTTTGGCCAAAACGTGAAACTTTTAGTAGAATGTCGCTGCCCAGGGACGGTTGTTGTTATTTCATATGGTGAAGGTGATTTTGAAAACAGGAACGCATTGATAACAAAAAGGGAGGACGAAGCCACATGAAATGCAAAGCCAAGGCCAG
>NW_007577779.1:1079781-1111974 GCF_000690725.1 Stegastes partitus
CTCCTCTTTGACTCTTCATCTCCGACATGCTCCTCACGTGAAGTCCGCCAACTTGCAGAGTCGGTGGTTAAAATAATAATAATAATAAAAAAGAATAAAGAAAAAGAAAATAGCAGTCCAATGCTCTAACGGGGGATAAGAGAGAAACCCGCGCACGTTTGCATCTTTCATTGAGTGCCTTGGCTTGAACGGAGCAACAGTATGGATCTGTCATTCATGGCTGCCCAGGTGAGACGGGTTTTCTTCTTTTTTGCTTTTTCAATCTAAACTGTTTTTTTTTTTTTATTCGACTGAACTTTAATATATATTTATATTTATATTCCATTTGATTGCATGGGCGTGGCTGGTCAACAAGTTCACTTCTAGCCTTCACAGTGGACACAGTGTCTGTACACAGTGGATCAATCCTATTTTTTTAATTTTCTTTGGAAAAATGCAAATTCAGTTCATACTGTTAAAGAACCAGTGTGAAGTAGACTTACAGAAATATTATGATCTTTGAAAAATGGTTCAGATGAGATTCTCCTTTCACAGTTAATTAGGATTTAGGTTTTGCAGTTCATTAAGTGATGCCTGTTTTGGATATTTTGGACTTTTGTGCCATTTTTGCATCAGAATCAATGGAAGGACTGTCGCTGAGGCGTCATCTAACTTCACTGTCACTTTATTTATTTTGTTTCCATTTATTAATTTTTTTAATTCCATGTAAATTGCACCACCTTAAGCATACTTTGCCATTTATGCAAAGCGCTTTGCACCGTAATCCAGATGATTCTGGCTCCACACAGAACATGTGCTGTTGTGCTTTTGTTGTGGACATGTGGTTTCTTTTCATTATGAGCTGATGTTCAGTCCCCTGCCTTCTCTCTTTCCTCTCCGGAGTCTGGCTTATGGTTCGTCTGGTGCCATCTACTTTGCCATTTTCCGTTCAACTGCTATTAAAGGGTTCATAGCATTATTTTAGTTCTTTTCTTCTCCCCACCCTGCCAAGGACTGTTCTGTGGGGCCAGACGAAGCCAAATGCTCCCAAATCTTTTTAAATCAAGGACCTCTAATTGGAAATGCATTGGAGCATGGACCTATCTGAGAGTACGTTGTTGTTCAATATGACCCGATTGAAAGAAAGGTGGAGTAATAACTATGGAGAGCACGAAACCTCCAAAGTCACAAAAGTGGAGAAGGTGAATTTAGTGCCACTGCGCCCTCATGCTGGGAAGAAGCAATGTGTCACCACTAAAAAGAAAAATAACTTTCAATTCCCCACAATCAGCACAAGAAGCTAGTGCTGAAAGAAACAGGTAGTGAACTAATAAATGGAGTAACGATCTATGTTTAACAATCAGTAAATCTCTTTAGTATTTGCAAGAAATGTCAAAAATGCAATTTCCAGCTTCTCAAATGTGAATGTTTTGTCATTTCTCAGACTTTGTATAATCCCATTTAATTGGAATTTTTACTTTGTATTTGTACTCTTATTAGACAAAATGTCAAAATACAGAAAAACTAAAGAGCAGTTACAAAGCTGTTATGATGCTGCAGACAGGGCTTCACGGACGCTGCAAGAATATATAAAAGAGTATTTGTTTGGTCACATATCTGACACAGTGGTTGATGTAACAGTGTGGGTTAAACTGCTGCTGGACTCCACCGTACTAACACAAGAAAGCTCATCTGAAACCAAGTGCTGGTGCTCGTAGCTTCTGGTCGTGTCTAAAGTCACCCCGTTGGTCTGTCATTTATTGCTTCATATATAAAGGTACACTCACTAGTAAGTGGTAAACTGTAACTGTGACCATCATTTTGTGTCATCACTGGTCGATTTCAAGTTCCACAACTGTAATTTTTGCATGTAAGCATGGAGCATTTCACTGTGGAATTATGAACAGAAAGTAATGAGATGCTTACCTGCTTTGGAAGCAGACGTCATTTTTGAGGAAACAGAATTCAGACACTCAAATGAAACTACTAACAGCACAACAATGCACTATATAGCAAATAGTGTGTGTCGTTTTTTTGAAGATGAAACAAGTTTTAAATGAATTTCCGTGTTGGTGCACAGAGGCTGTCTCTATGTTTGCTTTTTAGCACCTCATGACTCCATTGGTTCACACTTATGCCGTGCTGGTTTTTTCCTTTCACCTTTTTCTTCTAATCCAACCCCCCCAAAGAATGCCGCCCTCTCAGATCAGTAATGGCTAATTTAACTGAAGTGAAATTCATCCCGGTGCCCTGAGTCACTCAGTGATGGTGACTGTGAATGAAGTCAGGCAAACGTCCCTGGAGTTTTGAAGACCGACTTCACAACGGATGATTTTTTTGCCCATCCATCTCAGTGTAGCTCTGCCGCCTGCAAATCATTGGACCTTCGCCATCACTTTGTCTCTAAAGGATGACGGATGTTGCCATAACTGTTCCCTCCTAAAGACAGGAAAACTTTTCAAAGAACTCTAACTCTGAGGAGCTGGTTGCTGATTTTCTCCATGTTGAGGATGAAGAATGAGTAGTTTGGAGGATTGGCGGCTCA
Source organism: Stegastes partitus (assembly GCF_000690725.1). Classification (NCBI taxonomy): domain Eukaryota; kingdom Metazoa; phylum Chordata; class Actinopteri; family Pomacentridae; genus Stegastes; species Stegastes partitus. The sequence continues at coordinate 1,082,306 of NW_007577779.1, forward strand.
TTACTGTTGCAGTGTTTTGAGTAGAACACATTTAGTGATATATTTGATGATTTCCTTTCATCTAGAAATGAAGCAGTTTTCTTGTCACTTACATGCACTGTGTCCGTACCATTATGCAGAATACTAATTTAAACTGGTACCGTAGTTGGGCATTGTTTGTCTGCATTGATCACTCTTCTGGCTGTTCAAAGGGCTTTGTGTGATATCACAGAAACATGCTAAATAGCTCTCAACAGAACAATGTGTGCACTTTTGTTTGGTAAATGATTTGCATTTGGCAGCGACGCCTCAATGGTTCCAAATGAAAAAGGGCATCGTTCATTATGCTGAAAGTGGTGGCATGCTCGAGCTCCGCAAAACATGGATTAATAGGTGACAATCACAGTGAAGCGTTTGAATACTAAGCCGAGTGCAATGAGGCGATTTCTTCTTTATCTTTTCAATTAGACCGAACCGAGACAGGTTTCGCGGGACTTCCCATAGCTCCGATGTGGACAGTGAGGTTTTCAGACCAGCTGTGGAAAGACTGCGGCTGTCAGAATGTTTAATTGGCAGATGCATAGAAGAAGAAAAAAAAAAAAAAAAATGGAGCCGGTGTGTTACTGGCTGATGTTGAGGTCAGCTTTGATGTGTTTTTGACAGGCTCCAGAGCTATCCTGGGCATTTTTCCAGTCTCGGACTTGCTTCAGCAGACAGATCTGGCATGCAGGGAAGCAAAACCCTCAAGGCTTTGTCTATCTAGTCCACAGTGACCCAGTGGCCTTGACCTTTCACTCTTTTTTTTTTTGCTTGGACAGACTAGCATATAAGAAGAAAAAGGCACAGCAGTCTGTATTTTATTTCCTATAAAGCATTCTCTATGGTCAAATACATACTTAGGTGAAATATTAGTATGTTTTCATATTCTTTGTCTTTTCATGTGAAGCCATCTGCAGTACTCATTCACTAGTGACAGCGTGGCTCCGAGCAGTTCTACCTGACAGGGTTGTCCATCTCTACTTGTGTTAAAGAGGACAAACAAGAGAGAAAGGATAAGGACAGAGAGAAGGGTTGACAGCTTCAACAAACAGAGCCATCTGTGTTGAACCACAACACCAGGGCTCCCGGACCCGGATCAGATAAAACTTGGAGGAAAAAAAATGCTTTAGTTTACTTTGGTTCTAAATGGTACCACTGCAACAGCCTGAGAGTCAATACAAGCTGTGTGGATGATTTAAAGTTAGAACGAAAAGCTGGAGACACAGCTAGACGATGTGTTTGTGCGTTGCCGTTCCCTGGTATGATGCCATTTTTTTTTTAAATGCAAGTTCTCAAATGAGGTTATTTTCCTATTAAACACACTTTCTGGAGTCACAGCAGCCACAAGACCTAAATCAAGATCATCTTTGTTCTCAATTGCGTAAAAAAAAGAAAAAAAAAAGGGAATTACGTAATCACGTTATCTCACTCAATTGTTCATGCCTTGACGGCCCCCTTTTAAAAAAATCCCCTGGTCGCTATAGTGGAGGCTTATATGAAGAGGGTAATAATGGCACGGCTGCCTTTTCATCTCGAAGAGTTAATTTCCCCTCTGGTCTGCTTTTGTCTGCTTTCTCAGCAATTGGTTTCATATGAAAGCTGTAGTCTTGAGATAGGGAAAACCTGCAACAGCTTTGGTCTTTTTCCATTGATTTGACTCTGGAGTTTTGTAAACAGACTGAGAAAAGAAAGATCAGCTCGAACAAATTGAAAGCAACATTAAGAACATTGAAATGCAGATGACCTTTTCTTTTTCAGGGCCATTTTCTATTTTTAGCAGCTTTCCAAGAAAAGCACTTGAAGATGTAAAGACTTTTCATTTACTGACTTTCATACTTTAATTATTTGCACATTTCATCCCTTCATCGTCTATTATCACTTAAACAAGTTTAACTAAAATCAACTAATTTCTTTTTGTGCATTGATGGTTATACAATGTGAATGTCTGACGTCATTTAAAGTCATTTATAGACAGTAAAGGGGCAGAAAGCAACAATAAGAAGTTGAACACTCTGCTTGACACAGCTCCATTAATAGATGATTTTCACTGCTGGGTTGAAGGAGAGGTCAGGCTCTTCACAGCAGGGCCCCTTCATCGTCTGCTCTCACTTGATGGATGTACGTCATCCAAAGAGAAAATACACAGGAGACAAGAACATTCAGGGGAAAAAAAACAACCTTTTTTTGGTAGAAAAGTTGATTTGGTTGACAGATTTTTATGTCATCCTCCCTGTAATCAGACTGAAGTTTCATTAAAAGAGCTCAGAGTGGAGGGAGTGGACAGTGGAGAGTCGTCAAATGGTGCTACATGAGCAACCGCAGCTTCACTGTCCTTCTGTTAAAGTGAGAAATCTTTGTGCCATCAATGGAAATAATCAACCAACCAACAGGAAATGGCAGGTCTCTATTTTTGGCTCTGATCATTACTGGAAGCAAACAACTCCGTAAACAGCTGACCGTATGTTAAAGCCCTCCCCGTGTTCATCAAGGTTACTGTAGCAACTACAGGAGCAAAGCAAATCCCTCCAGTGGCACCAGGTGTATGCTAATCACTGGATCTGAGCAATAATTTATCTCTTTGCATGATTAATTACTCTGAATGTACAACGATATTGGCTTGTCACAGTGTCTTAGTTTATTTCATCAGGGGGAAACGGCATATGATTAATTGAGGTAAATAATCGTTTGGTTTGGTTTCATTAACATATAACCTTATTTGCTTACACACTTACATACATAGCATCTGCAGTCTTTGCAAAATTAGATCAAAATTTGGATTCCTCGATATGATGAAGCATTGTACATAAACTGAAGGTCTCTTTATGACCTTGTCAAAAATGCAAGAGCCAAAATAATATGACCTGATTTCACAGTGAGTTCGTCTGCAGAGGGTAACGAGTCCAGCAATCCAACAGTACGTCAGTACGGCTTATAAGGTACATGAACCCTCCAAACTCCACGCAGCGTCTTTTTTGCTTTATTATTATTATTATTATTATTATTATTATTATTATTATTATTATATTTTTCTATGGGAAGAGTGCAATTATGGCTAGGAAAGGAGAGAATTAAAAACACACAAACATTTTGTGCAATAAGGCACATGGCATAAATCATTTATAAAATACATATTATTTTTACTTATTATTATTTTTTTATGGAATCAACATGTGCATTTTTTTCAAATGCTTGCAAGTCTTACCAAAATGTTGATTTTACATACTATAGATATTAAATAATTACATTTTTAAGTTTCCTGTTATATTCGTCTTCTTGCTGCTCTCCATAAATAATCTGCAGTTTAACTAAAAAGTCATTTTTGTCATATCATTGTTGGTTGCAGCTGAGTTACGAATCGCTTCACTGTTGCACCAAAAACACAGAATGTTTAGATTTTTTTGATGTAGTCGTGCAAAAAATTTTATTTTTGGTAAATTCTCAAACCAGACATGCAGAATAAAGAGTTTTGGATAAAATATTCCACTTCTGAGCTTAGATTGGTTTGTCTGCATGTGCCACATGTCATTTGTTAAACTGCAACCTCTGTTAAAAATCTAACTGATAAATATTGTCTTTTTTTTAAGGATGTCAGCAGGTTTTGGGGTTCATAGGGTAAAAAAAAAAAACAAAGCAAAAATAGGTGCAGTGGTGGTGTCGTGATTCAACACCATGAGAAAGCTTTCACAGTGTAAGCCAATGCTATTCGATCCAGCTTTCTCTTCATTGGAGTTTGGAAAATTAACACTCCAAGGTGTCACATCTGTTATCTGTGGCACCGATTAGACCTTGACACCTTTTCCCTTCTAACACTTGAGCGTTAAGCTTTGCTATAATCTCTGCCGTGTTTGTTTAAATGCATGTAAGCTAGTTGGAAAGGTAAGCAGCCAGCTACAGCGATGTCTAACCTTACATTTCCCCCTCATTCTTTTCAGCTTTACACTCCTGCGTGAATCATGAACTGTTGAGGATGCCATCATGTTGTCTTACGGGTCACACATGGCTTCAGGCTCAGTCTTTTAGCATGATATCCGGTGCACATTAAGTCAGACTGTGGGTGTTTTCAGCCAACCGTTAACTCATGGAGCATTAGCTCAAAAAAGCTACCTAATCACAGTTGATGAAAGACTTACTGTTTCAGAAATCACTTAAGGTTCCATCTCGGCTGTGCATGGGCCAAACGAGACCAGATAATTGACAGGTGTAGCAACATAGCAACAGTAACTAAGGGGGGGGGGGCTTAATGAACTGTAAGTAACTGACAGGAGACGCTGCGAAATCACGAGATTAATGAAAATGCGTGACTCAGCTGCTACATTACAGCACAGAATTTCCCAGTGTCTCTGTGCCATCGCACTCCACAGCAATGTTTTCGACTGTATACGCAAATATCTCGCAGCTGTTTTGCACCTGAAATGAGTGAATATTGAAAGAAGTCCTGGGGAGAATGAAAGGGAGACTTGATGAAGTGTGACAGCCGAGTATGAAGTAATAACATCTTTCCCTGATAGACCTAACCCACTAACTGCATGATGCTTCCTATATGACTGTGCCTCTGATATTCTGCACCGATGAATTATGTATTCCGACATAAATAATCTATTCTCCGCCCATCCCGAGATTAATTTCAAAGCAGCTTCATCCCTTCTATTGATACGTTTCAGAGTAAAACTGAGCTACGATTTGGGAGTAAAACTTTGAAGAGCGTCGCCTCAGACCAGTAATCAAAAATGAGTTCTGAGCTCCTGCCGTCGAAGCGTTTGTGTCTGAATTCGGCTCATGAGCATTTTTTTGGGGGTAGAATTTATGGAGAGTTAAACAGTGGGTGGTTGTTCTGCTTTGGTGGCAGCCGGTGAAATGGTGAATGGCAACAGCTGATTACACACCATCATCGAGGAAGCAGAGATGAATTATGGTTGTAGTTAAACATCACCACGGCTGCTGTAATTTATTGGGCTCATTATGCATTTTTTGGAATCATTAGCATGCTAAGCACTGTAGCAGCATGTTCTGTAGCCAGCCTCCAACGCAGCTTCTCCAGTTTTGCCAGGAGACGTCGGTTAAATTGTTTTCATCCCCGGGTGCAATATCAGTAAATGACCCCTGTGAGTACAAAAAAAGCAACCAATTCTTTTTCTATTTTTGACAACTGAATTTTCTCTGCGGCTTTTCTACAATATTCTGTCAGTTTTTTCACCTTTTACAAATCCTGCTGACTTCAAACAATGCCTCTGTAATGACACCAATAACCAAACCCTGCTGTTTGATTCGGTGTGCTTCACTGGGCCATACTCTTTGACCGTGACCTTGGGTTTGTTCAAAGAAAACTGCCCTGAAGCCAGTGACACAATGTACAGACAGGCCTTTTTTCTCTCTCTCGTTTTTTCTCCCCTCCCAACCCACTCACCTCTAGTTCAATCTGCAAAGGAGCTGAGGTTGTATTGCACATAATGTACCTTCATTGCCTCAGAAATAATGTTGCCCGAGAAGAAAACTGTCTTTAAATTAGCTTTCAAGGCAACATTCAGGGTTTTTGGTGACAGTCGCAGGCAGCTCAAGAACAATCTGCCAACTATTTCAATATGGCATCATAAGAGATTATATAATACCCTTCCTATTAGAACTCTGCTTTTCAGTCTCACAGCTCATTCGTGCCACATTTGTCTGATTATTTAGCCTATAAATGGACTAGTTTCAATTTCCCTGTTGATGTCCTTCTCAAAAGGCTGAATTACATCCCTCCTCTGTGCTGAGCTACAATGTGTTGGTGAACAATTTTACAGCATTAAATATATGCATAGCAGCTGGTTTTTGTTTGCTTTTTTTCATGTCCAACTGAGCCTCCATGGCTCTGATGGTGTTTTATATAAAGCACATCTGACTGTGACCTTCTCATTTCGGCTGCATGCAACTTTAATGCCCCGGTGAAGAATCAGACACTTATAGTACAGTCAGTTGTATTACATATGGAAATCATTCAGAATGCCTGCTGGTATGCATGAGTAGTGGAGAAGTACACCAGCTTTGATTTTTTTTTTTTTTAAATGCTGAATTTTTTATGATATCTACAGGAGTTGCGAATCAATTCACAGCTCGAGTTGGCTTTCACTCCTCAGCTTGCACCAGTGTAAGTAATGGATCTTTATCGCATTACCCCATGGGCTTTTTCTTTTTATTTGAGGTCTTTTGGTCCAGTCAGAATAAATATTGAGGTGCAACACAACAATCTGCCGTTCATTATGTGCATCACATATGCATTTGGGTTTACAGCTGTAAGCCCCTGCAGGGTTCATGCTGTGCGTGACTTAATCACCCGTGTGTAACAAAACCGTTCAGACACTTGCATCATTTAGAAGCAATTATATTGTTTATTGCTGCCATTACGAATCAAAGACTGAACATGCTATAATTGATTAATTCCACACCTGAGTCCTGTTGCTTTTATGCGAGGTCCCCTTGTGCACGAACGTGATTCTGTGTCCTGACGCCCACCTCATTGCTCCCTGTGATATATATCCACCTCGGAGCGGAAAAAAACCCACACAAATGTATTAATTTATAGCAGTGACTGACAGACAACAGGCCCAGAACAATAATCAAGGCTTTCACAAGCACGTTTGCGTGTGTAACTGTGTGCAATCAGATGAATTTCATTATTTGCAACGGAATATTTAACATATAATTTGGCTTCTGACTACAGTTGTTTTGTCACATTGCCCATGAACTAACAACATTGCACACATTTACATAAACACATACTGTATTACAGCAACACATCATCAGTGGGTAAAACTAACCTGTCTCACGAAGGTTTAATCCCAGCTCACGTTCCCTATTAGTGGGTGAACAATCCAACGCTTGGTGAATTCTGCTTCACAATGATAGGAAGAGCCGACATCGAAGGTATGTGTTTGTGTCCTGTAGGAATCATGTTAATTCAAGGCTGAGGGCCATGCAGAGAGAGGAAGCACTGTTTCACTGTTACAGTATCTTGAAACATTTTTCTGTAACTAGGCCAACATGGCACACGCGTGTCAAATTCATAATACCCATCCACCCCCTCCTCCCACAGGGAAAATACATACAGTAACCATTCATAAATGCTGATGCCAACCTGCGCTGATATATACATATATACTGGGCTGCAGCAGCCAGTGCACATCAGTGCAGGCGCTGGTCTACTAATTTAATTTTACAGCAGTTGTGTTGTTGTGCTGCTGGCAGTTTGCACACTGAGGGAACATTGCTCTTCATAACTTCAGTCAAAACGGTAAATTTTGCAGCCACTGAGGCTGTGGTAAATAGTTTATATTTAGTTCAATATTTACATGCAGTATGAAGAAACACACACAGCGAATCCACCACATACCCCAAAGCTGTTAGAATGCAGCATTTTAAAGAACAGTGAAACTCAAACAGTTTAGTTCATAGAGGCTGTAAATAAATTACTAGTCTGTAGACTGCGGGCATAAACGTACCGTTTTCACTGCATATTTCACGCGTCATGCTCCCCTCCTTTGTTCCAGAAACGTTATGCTGTCCTCACTAAAAGTTGTTTATTTATTTATTTATTTAGCTATAAGGAGATCTTAACATTATATTCTCCTACATTGCATCCTCCAAAGGCACAGGCAGTCTGTTGTGTTTGGCAGGATTTCATTAGGAAACTATTTCTTTCTTTGTAAAACTGCAAATAAGCACAATATACAAATCGGTACCTGATGACTTACGGATGAAGCTGGTTTGTGGACTTTAAGGGATTAAGAAGACCGATGCTCTGTGATTCTCCCTTTGATCACACAACAAGGAAAATAACTTCCTGAACACTGCTTCCTGGTCCTATTAGCTCACTTCCTTTTTAGTGCTGTCGAGCCACCACCACCACCAGGCGGTGCTCAAAAACATACAAAACAATGAACTGATTCCATTACAAACATCAACCTCTGAGCTTGCAACATACCCAATGAAAACGGCAAATTTTATCAAAGATTTGTGTTGTGCAATCAGGCAGCTTTGCTTCGTTTTTTCATTCAATTGGCGAAATTAATGACAGCGCCACCTGCCTCCCAAACAATTCCCGGCGACACTCTCTTGCAGGGGCACCATCGTTACATCCTTGGTGACACCCAAGACAATGTTTATCGGCGCAAAGAAATATAAACTGGTCCAATTGTTGTTTTCCTCCCAGTCGCAGAATGATCATGAGGTGCAGTCAGACCATTCTCCAACACTGACACCGGCCTGTTTACAAGTACTACTGCTTTACAAGTACTACTACTGACCACTGCTGTATGTCAATTCACATGCCAATTAGAAATTCTAATTCCAATTAGAATGTCTACAATTGAAGAATTACTTGACACTGGCCTCCACTAAAACACAACCGAGCAGCTCATTACAACCAAATGCATCGTATTTAAAGAGAGAGTTTACCTCGAACCAGACCTGGACTCACCTTTTCGTGTGGTCACAGTCATGTTGTTTGATCAGAGACTTACTACATTCTCACCAGGAAAAATGAATTAAATTGAGTTTGTAAATGTTTGTTGGACCAAACAAGTGAAGCCGACTAGAACACTGTTTTTGTAGTTCAAGAATTCAAAGTGCTTTTTGTTGTTTTACTGATTGAATGAGATGTAATTTATTCAACGACAGACATCAAACTGCAAATTTTCCAAGACCTTCATTAGCTTTTGCCCCAATTCTTCAGTTTCTTTTCTCTGTTGTACTGTGAGAAAATTAAGCACTTTTTAGCATGCATCCTGACTTTTGAGTACACTTAACTGTGCCTCTTTTACATATTAAAACCTGCTTAGGATTAGCATGGAAGTGGGATACAGCTTTTCCATGACTTCTTTGACGGGAGAGAGATAATTAATCATGTTCCTCCATGAGATTTACAGTTTGTGACAGCAGCAGGCAGGCTATTACACAAGTGAGGAACAGATCAAGGGAAAAATAATTGTAAGGGCATTATTCTATGAAATTGAGTTAAAAAAAAAAAATAAAACAATACAGGGATGACAAGAATTTAAAGACGCAATTTATATTTGACAGGAAGCGTGGTGGTTCACAGGGCTCTGAAGATACTGAGGGCAGGGTTTGACACAGAGTTTGTGCAGGACAATTAAAACTGCACGGTTTGGTTGATTGGAAAAGTGACGGGAAAACTTTCATAACGCAGTTACAGGACATACATTCTGGTGATATGCAGTAAGTTAGAGTTTGAAACTTGTTCAACAGAAAATTCAAATATGATGCATTCAGCAGAAAAGCAAGCACTGTACTTGTGTTTATATACAGCATGTGTGCCAACCGTCATGTGTGCATATTGAGTTGCATGCATACCGTATGAGCAAAGAACAGAAATTCCTTCTCTCGAGATATCATTCATGAATAACTCCTGTTGCCTTTCAGTCTCGTTTCCCAGTAGAGGTATTTTACACTGAGACCAGCAATGGAAGTTGTTGTGGTTATAAATATTTATAATTGTACATGTAAATGTAAATATATCATCGTATGGTAGGAAAATAGATAACCTTAGTCTTGGAATGCAGAAATTAATGAGACAGGATATTACAGAGAGAGCAGCGCAGATATGTTAATGCAAATTATACAGTAAAAAAAATAAGAGGTTGATGAAGATAAATCAGAAGCTGTTACAGAATGATTTATAGTCACTGTGACACTATAATCATATTCCATAGGAGCGTGCAAGAGGCAACTGTAGGATCTCTATATGGTCCACTTTCTGATGAATACAACAATATATGAGAGAGAAAAAAGCAGTGAGAAGATAGGATTCAAAGAGTAGAAAGTGACAAGAGGTGGTATTCTCCTTAAGGAGACGACTTCTCAGCCTACATCGGATGAGAAGTGACTCTGCCGTTCTGAAGTCGTTGAAGCCTTGGGGAGTCAGGAGGGAGAAGATGTGAGACCAGCAGTAACAAGGTCAGAGCAGTGAGAGCCACTGTAAGAGAGACGGCTGATGCCACAGAGAGTTTGGGCATCCAGGACTGAACCATGACCTGGAGGCTTTGTTGGGGAAAGAGGTGTGAGCAGATCACTTCTCAGCCTCGTAGGAATCCAAAGTGTGAGAACTCACACGAGGAATTCAAGGTGACTTGTGATGTTCTTGCTGCCATTTTGGTGATATTGTTTGAAATGTAGTAAAATGTACAAATCTCACAGTTTGGTACACACACTTCTTCATTGTAATTTGAACCCTTCAAACGCTGGCTTTGTCTTTGTCAGGACTAAATCAGTGCACATCAATGAGACACTCAGAATAGTCTGCAGAGCACATGGCAGTATCAGCATTATAAAGCACTGTTACAGAAACTCACCCTTTGCTTCTTTAAGTGTAACACTGGGTTAGTTCCTGCAGGCAGGAAGCACGTCTCTGTGGTGAAACATGCTTTTGATGCTGCACAAAATGTAGTGTGAGTGTGAGTGTGTGTGTGTGTAGTGCAGATGGGAGTTGAACAGATCTTTTCATTTGTGTGGACCAATATTAATGCTGATCCAGAATTAGAAAGAAAGTGTCCTAGTTTAATAGCAATATCAAGACAGTCGATGGGCTTAGACAAAATGAGAGATTTTTATTTCCACAGTGGATGATCATTGGAACAATTTGCACGACATCACTATTTGTCAGGAACATCGTCTGTACTAATGATAATTCACAAATGGCAGTCGTCTAAAGAATGTATACACATGGGCAAGAAAGAGCTGCAACATGAATCACAGAGACGGAGGAGCCCTAAAGGAAAAGCTGCTCGTCATCTTTTGGATAGTGGCAGAGATGTTTCTTGCTCATATTATCGCCATCTGCGTTGCACTCGAGAGATTAAAGTAAATCGGGGTCCTTCTGCTTGCTCTGTATATAAGGGTGTGGGCAAAGCAGGGCCGCCCCTGCTGCACCTCAACCAAGTCTTACATGAGTGGAGATTCAATTAAGGGCTTCCATCTCTATGCCTGAAATTTTTCTATTGCACAGTGAATGAGCAGGCATGGACGGAGCCGTAGGGGTGGCTGACGCCAGCAAGAGATACACTGAAGGCATGGTGATTTCTTTTCTCCCACTCAGGCAGCTTTTTATACACACATACACACAGATACTGTACGTCCCCCTCTGGTTTCATAATGAAAGGATCAAACAATAGATGTAATTAAATATGATCCAAGATACCACATCTCTTGGTTTAACATTACATGACTAGATGCTTGAATTTTAATTAGCCGTTTAATTACATATTTCTTGATTTCTGGTCCAGACTTGTTTGCATCATGTTTCTAGATGTAACTATAAGCAGCATGAAATCTGAAATTATCCTTCACCTGCCATTTATCTGGAAAGATTTATTCACAGAGTTCATTTTTCTTTCTTGTCCTAAAAAAGGAGGAACCCCAGTCCATAGAATTTTATATCAAAACATTGCAGCAGAGGTGATGCAGTGGTTATCATCGCTGCCTCTCACAAAAACATGCTGAGGTTAATTGGTGATTCTAAATTGTCCGTAGGTGTGAATGTGAGTGTGCTTGGTTGTCTGTCTCTAAGTGTAGCCCTGTGATAGACTGGTTACCTGTCCAGGTGAACCTGCCTTCACCCTAAGTCAGCTGGGATAGACTCCAGCCTGTTTTTAGTGACCTAAAACTGCGTGGACAAAAAATAAAATAAAATAAAAATCCCTGCATATGTGTAGACAACTGGAAACAAAAAAGGTGGAAGCTAGGCCAGACGAACAGAGACAGACAGACGGCTTCATGCTCATGTCGTGTGAAGGATAGTCAGTACAGCTGAGCCAAATCCAACAGATAACTGGTGGCTCTGCCCTCAGGCTCCAAGAAGGATTTCAATAAAACTTCAGAATACACCTTTTCATGACAGACTTTCTGACATTGTGCAACATAAAAACACGTTTACTTAACAACCTTATTTGATTGACTTCTATTGCTATGACCAACGGCTTCCATGAAGAAAAATAAAGTTTGTGAAAAAAGGCTAGTTTGCATGTGTCCACGGGGAAGCCAGTGCAAAGGTCTGTCAGCAGGGCTCATCACAACCAGCACACGCCTTAATGGGAAAGAGGCGACATGTGACTCCACTGTGTGCGTTTTAATTGAAACGGCTCGCAATGCAAAATACATGAGCAGGCTCTGCATAAAGATTTTGAAATGGTGCGATATTGCACAGCAAGAAATCTCTGTTGCTATAGCATGACGTGTTCTTTGGTGTAAACTGTACCATAAAACACATGCTGCACATAATCCAGGTCATGCATAATTAAAATATCTGCTCCAATGAAAAATAAATGACTCCTTGGCTTTGGGGGGAAAAAAGCATTTTTCTGTAAATCTTGAAAAGTATCTTGAAATGAAGATGTAAATGGTTAATCAAATTCACAGCATGCAACATGCATTAACATAGAACAGTGGAGTATTTCACTGCATGTTTTTTTGGCAGCATTTTCCAGATTAGTCAACACGTAAGATGAGTTATACTCAAAAGTTTATTTGACAAGATAGTTCCCAGAAGTTACTTCATATACCTGATATTCCTGTTATTTATGTAAATGAAATAAGTTGGCAACCTAATGGTAGCACTGTTGCCTCGCAGCAAGAAGGTCGCCGGTTCGCGTCCCAGTGGGGGCACCGGGATCTTCCTGCGTGAAGTCTCCATGTTCTCCCCGTGCAGCGTGGGTTCTCTCCGGGTTCTCCGGCTTCCTCCCACAGTCCAAAGACATGTTGAGGTTAATTGGTGATTGTAAATTGTCCATAGGTGTGAATGTGAGTGTGCTTGGTTGTCTGTCTCTAAGTGTAGCCCTGTGATGGACTGGTTACGTGTCCAGGGTGTCCCCTGCCTTCGCCCTAAGTCGGCTGGGATAGACTCCAGCCCCCCATGACCCCAGTGAGGATTATGCGATGTATAGATAATGGATGGATGGATGTATGGATGGACCGATGGATGGCAACTGAATGTGGACTCACACAAATAAGTGCTGAAATAGAGCTGAAAGTAGAGTTGTTGTTCTTCTTTTAAAATGTTCTTCTTGTGTCTGTGCTACTGGGTTTAGACAGAAGTTGAAGAGAATGATCAGTATGATTTAGGAGCAGAAATATATAAAGCAGGAGATGTTTTATATCTTGGCCTCTTTATGTGTAAAACAAAGCTTATGATCCACTTGAAAATATTCAATGTAATGGCAATGAGTTCAGCACGATGATTTTCTAAATAATAAAAAACAGAGAAGAGGAGAGAAGAGACTTTCAAGTCTGGGATCTGAGCTCGTCAGTTGTTAGACCTGCTTTTTGGGAAGTAAAAAAATGAAATCCTGGCTTGTCTTTTAACTTTTCTGCTCCTTTCATCCCTTGTCCTCGGTCTGTGACATGCTTTAGATTCTGCTGACGGTTGTAATCTTGAATTTTTAGGATTTTTCCTCTTTATCTCTGTGTGAATCAAGTGATTTTTTCAGCAGGAGATGAAAGCACGACAGACTCAGACGTACACTCCAACATGTCAGGAGTTGAGACAATAAAGCATTTAGTCATCCCTGGGTGTTCAAACAGACATTTGGACGCACAGAGTCTCTTTGTTTCTCTTTCACTCTTTCTCATAACTTACAATCCTCTTCCGTGTGATCATTTGGCTCTGCTTCTCAGTCTCATCTGGCTGGAATAAGAAATCACTCTCTGTTTGTGGTGGATCTGAATGTTTCATAAGCTGATGGATTTAGTTTCATCTCGCATTTTAGGCAATCATGCAACTGCTAATTAAAAGTGTGTGAGACACTGTCAGTGAGGAATTATCCCAGATGTGATTGTGCATTATTTCCTGCACATAAACACTTTTCAAGCCTTCATTCTTTGTTTCTATTTCTCACTGCTAAAGGCGCTGATGAAATAAAAGATAAAATAAAATCTATTATGTTGAGGTCAGGTACACCACCAAGAAAAAAACATGAAGGTAATACATTGAGCATTCATTTCAAAGAACTATAATAAACTTTCTTCTGTCCTGCTGAATTTCCATTGAGCTGACAGATTGAACAGGGCGTCAAGCGAGGATCACTTGGGCTACACTTGTTCTATTGAGTTATAAGATTTATTAAAAATGCTTCTGGGCTGCTGAGACAGGGAAAATCAATGAAAGCAGAGCTGTAAATCTGACCAAGCCTGAAAGTAGAGGTTTCAACACCACTGTGCTGGTGAACAAGCCTCCTTAAAACCCTCAAGATTTATGGCGTGACTGGTTCAATATGCGACCATCTCCTATGGAAGAGGCCAAATCTGTTGTTTTTTCTAGGTGGCAGCAATGGTATAGAATAGACTGGCTGCTTTTTCATTCCAGTCGCTCACATGAGATCCTCAGATTTATTTCAATTGCAATTTGTTCACTCCCCTGATTTATGGTGTCATGAATTGCATGTACTGCGTGGTAAAGTTACCAAAGCCTGTGAGAAAACTGATCTGATTGCTTGTTCTCTCTCTGTGAAGCTGGAGGTGACACATGCTTGTGATGTGCAGCTGCAAAAGCTTAACTTTTGCACTAAAGAAAAAGCAAAATTTTAATGTAGAGAACATCAAGTTTGGCCCAGTAGTGAACATGACATGTACACAACTTTCTGCTAAGATGATAGAAAGATGAACATGTTGGTATTAGTCAATGCTTCTCACCGTGCATTAACCTTGCAATGAAGCATAGCATTGGTTATGGCAGAGCACTAAAGCTGAGTATTGGCTGACGGGCAGCAGCTGTTGCAAATATGCTTTTCAGTCACTGGTTCATTCAAAGTTGTGTCGATAGTAACATTTGGTCATTCATTTGGTCGTAGAACCCAGATATTACAATCTATCACTGTTGTTATGACAGTCACACATGTATTTAGTGTTTAGGATTTAATGTTTGTGTATTAAAGTGGGTTAATTGTCTCATCAGACTCCTCATTAATGTTCAGATTCATTGGGAATTTTCCATATTCAACTGCTTCATTTGACTTGCATTGTGATTCACACCTGTGGCAGCAGGGCGGGGATTGAGGCACCAAGATGCCAGTGAGCCTCCAGAACAAGTCGCATCTGTGTGCAATTACTCTGCTGCTAGCTGCTGCTGGGTGATCCACAATTTCCCCGGCTCTCGCTTGGCTGACAAAAGCCCTGATTGGACAGTATTAGAGAATTTTAAAGAGACATGTGTATGTTAATATATGAGGATGGCTCCTGACAGCATCTAAATTCCATGTGAATGTCACAGAGACACACTTTATTTGTCACTCAGGCTCTTGTTGTAATTGAAATAACTGAGAAGGTGGTGCAATTATTAAAATACACCCAGAATGGAGGTTTCACTTCAGCTGCCTCAGCTTCTCAGGACTGTGTGGGACTGACATCTACCTATCTCTGTCCTGCCTGTGTATTTGCACACATGTGTTTTCATGCATGATATTGCGCATTTCTCTGCATAACAAATACGTATTTTAGTAATTTTTTGTATTTTGTGATATTGTAGCAAAAGCTGAGAGGTGCTTTATTTCAAAGCACTGCAGCAGTTTGCACAAGAGTTTTCTCAGTCTGTGATAAAACAGATCTCTGCACAAATTTGTCTGGACAGAACTGACAATTTAACAGTGCTCTGTCACTGCAAGGTGTGTTGCTGGTACTAGCTTAACAATATCTAAAACTCAAATAAAGCAGTGGCTTGGTGAGGTTACAAGATCTGTGGGGTTTGTTCACATCAAACCCAAGAAGCAAAAAAAAGTCACTGAAATGAATGAATTTTGTAGTAAAGTCAAGTTTTTTTTTGAAGTGCAGGATTATGAGTTGTGCTGCTCTACAGCGGCATGTTTAAAATCCCTCGCCAGTTGTTGCTTAACTCTTACAAGCTCATTTCTGTGTATCGCGGTTACATATTTAGATGTTTATTCATGCTTCATGCCTCAAAATGGCTTAGATGTGACTCTTCAGCATTGCTTCCTTTAGAATGTGCAGATCTCTGAAGTCCCTGCCACCTGTTCCCACTCACAGCTGCTCAAACCCAACCAGCAATGCATGTTTGAGCTGGAAACCAGTTCTGAAGGACATTATAGATATGGAAAGCCTTCCCCTGTAAGTTGACAGCATTGGTTTCTTAGGTTTGTTATGTATGAAACTCTGACAGTCTGAATCTGTTTTTTTAAGCTTGTCATCAGTGCACTGTAGTTTTATAATGAAAATGCTCTGCCATGACATTGACTGTGTCTTCCAACATATATATAAAAAAAACATCATATGGACATCCATTATCTATACACCACTTAACCCTCACTGTCTCAGGGTGAAGGCAGGTGACACCCTGGACAGGTTGTCAGTCTATCACAGAGCTACACATAGAGACAGACTAACAAGCGCACTCACATTCACATCTACGGACAACTGAGAATCACCAGTTAACCTCAGCATGTTTTAGGACCGTAGGAGAAAGCCGTAAAACCCGGAGACAACCTACACTGCACAGGGAGAACATGCAAACCCCACACAGAAAGATCCCAGGCGTTCAAACCAGGACGCGAACCAGGGATCTTCTAGCTGCAAGGTCACTAACCACCGAGCCACCATGCAGCCACTGTGCAGACAGACATGCTGAAAACACAATAAGACGACTGTCTTCAGAGGAGGACTTTAACTCTATGGCTGAATTATGATTTCAAAACAAAAGACTGAAGGCCTATGAAGACAGGCGACAACTCTCCAAGGCAGCCTTCCAGTGCTCCAACATGTAAAAGTGTCCCATCCAGGCAGAGCTCAGCAGCAGCAGAGGTGTTTGAGGCAGCTGAGAAAATCAACAACTGTGCATCTTCATTCATTGTGTCCATTCTTGGCACTGCAGGGTTCCACCTCTCTGCCTGTTCGTTCTCTGGAGTGCACCTTGAAGTTTTTCTCTTTTCACAAGGACACACGAATCGCCATTGATTTTAAACTGGCCTCATTATCAATGAGTGCAAAAAATCCCCCACTTGCTCTGTCTTGTGCTGCTTTAACAGTCATGCTGGAGCGTGTTTGGGTTTGTGCTTCGGTTTCACAACAATCCGGAGACATTTATTTGGGTTTTTCTTGTTTGTGCCAAAAACCATTTCACTTGAGCACTTACTGGTGGCGACATCCCACAGGAGGCAATTACGGTCCATCCTATTTCACAATTACTGTGATCATCCATGTAGGATGGCACAGCTCTAGGAACAGCTGGGACGAATAAATCAAAGCTGGGAGAGCAGAGCAGGTGGAAGTGTACGTTTTCACTGTACCGTCTGCTGTAGATTGGAGGTTTTTTCTGCTGTGTGGAGTATTGCACAGGTGTAGCCATCAGTCAGAGCCAAGGGGGTGTTGAATGTGCAAGTCAGGAGATTCTGTTTGTTACAGGAGTGAAGTTATTTTCCAACTGTTCCTGTTTTACCTTTAAACTTGTAGATTTCACTCATCATTTGATCCAAAATTGGAAGATGATAATAACAGGGTGAAGAATTCATTTGTAAATGAGTTTCCCCCCAAAAAAACAAAACTAAAAACTGTTGTGTGGTTTGCATGTGTTTGTTTCTTACCCACACTCCCACACTGATATCTAGTCGTGCAGCTAGTTTAGCGCAGACTTCTTCTAGCACGCACAGTTGAGTGGAGTTAACTGTAATTTTATGCCACTCCAAGGACAGAAAATTACACTTGAAAAATTCAGTGCCTGCATGTCTTTGCAAATACAATATCCTGGTTGCTTTGAATAATCCACAGGCCTCTCTCTCTCTCTCTCTCTCTCTCTCTCTCTCTCTCTCTCTCCCTCCCTCTCTCTCTCTCACCCTCTCTCGCTCTCTCCCCCTCTTTCTGTCTCTCTCTCTCTCTCTCTCTCTCGTGCATTTGCTTTAATTTTAACCACTGTCTTTTTTTCACTTTCTCTCACCGTTCTTCTTCTTCTTCTCTGTAATCTTCCAAAACCAAAAAAAAATAAAAAATTAAATGGGAAATGAGGCCACTTTCACTTTGGCCGTGGGAATACTCTCTAAGTGTTCAGGAGGCTAAACTGTAACACACACAGTGAGACTCAGCACTTTGGATGTGGTTGCTGAAACGATTTCGCCACTGGTTTAATGTTGTGCTGAATTTACAGCTTCCAGGAAAATTTGGTTGGTGGCATAACTTTATTACTGAGGTTACTCATCCATGTACGTCAACAGGCATCTATTTCCTGGTAGTAATTCTTAAGGGAGGCCCTTTCTTTGCCCGTCTAAGTGTTCCGATGCTTTGAGATGCTACTTCTGGATGTCTCTATTTCCCCCTGTTCCATTAGTGCTTAAGCGCTCGCTACTCTAACCTCGTATGCATGATCCACATGAGAATTGTGGGCTTGGATGAATAGGAGGAGAAGCAGTCCCATGAAAAATGATGACATGCTGACGCCTATATACGTTGTCGTACACAGTCTCTGCCAAAAATAGCAAACCTGGGCAATCAAATATTTAGATTAAGTCTTACTACTGGAATATTGTTGCACACACTCCCAGTATCCACTTCATTATATTCGGTACACTTCCCCATTTATGCAAACAGCTCACTCTTGTGGACAATGACTTACTCGTAAATAAAACATTAATATAAAGAATGCAGACAAGGTTGAAAGCTTCAGTTATCGTCTGACTGAACGTTAGATTAGGCAAGACACAGTTTTGAATGCAAGATAGGATTTTCAACATTGGCTGGAGATCACAGAGTGCTTTGATTTGAAAAAATAAAAAATAAAATAATAATAACAAAAAAAGGATATCAAATCAGTCACATGTTTATGGGAGGTCACAGGTGCTCCTGTAAAGCTACAGTTCAGTTCTGATAGGATTCAGGTGATATGTTGCTGCACAATCTCACATTTTGTTCAGAGTTTACTTACACGTTATTTGTGCCCCACAACTAAATTCTGTAAAATATTTTGGCAGATTTTTGAGAATTTTATATGGAGCCCGTCTGGTGACATCGATAAGAAATAAAAATAACTCGTTCCCACACATTAGTTAATCGTGGCCACGAGTTATTAATGCGTGGGAACGACATAGTTAAGTTGTGGCCTCGCATTACTAATATGAAGAAACAAGAGAAGTTGTGGAGCACGTTTCACAGTGCGGTCATACCAGCTGTGGATTAAGGATAACAGGCGGAATTGCATGAAACATGGAGCATTTTGATTTCATTTTATTTTAACCTTGGAATGAACTACACCGATATCCTGCGATCCTCCGTGTGATAATGATGTCGTTCCCGCGCATTAATAACTCGTGGCCACGATTTACTAATGCGTGGGAGCGAGTTATTTTTTTCTTATCGATGTCACCAGACGGGCTCCGTAATTTTACACCTGGAAAGTTTTGTATATTTACCCTCGGAAAACTGTCTTACTTGCTATTTTAAGGGTTCAATATTCTCAAAAATATAACTCTCACAGCCGTGAAATTTGGTGAGGACACAGACAAAATTATTCCCAGAACATCCAAACAATCCAATAGTTTAACCTGAGGCTAAATCTGTGATTACTGACTCTTAAAAATGAGGAAAAGTGCAACATTTTCAACCAGGGTGATATTGTGGTCTCAGAAGGTTCCTGCGAGTGTATATGTATATGGATGCATCAATAGTTCTTACTAAAAATACAGTCTTTGGTCAATATTTTACCAACTTTTGAGGCCTTTAACATCAGTAGAGTTTGATGTTTGGCAAGCCACAGCTTCAGTTCTTGTCATTTTGACATGTTTCACATGATGTGGACTCATTCATAAAACCACAAAAACTCTTGTGTGTAGGTGTCTGTATGTTGTTTTTATGTGATACTTCAACACACCGAAATAAATCTAATATTTACTGAAGCGCACCATGGCAAATGTTCAAACAACAAGATAAGTGAAACTGGAGATCAGTGTAATGCTAAACGCATAAAAAGAAACAATGCAAGAGAGTCATAATTCTTTAGTGGATTTACATTTCATTTATGTGCAGAAAGGACCTTTTTAAAAGCCATTTTATTGTCTCTGTTGGCCCTAATTGTCCAGTTTATAATGTCTTCCTCTCATCATTGTAGATGGAGCTGGAATGGTAACAGAACAAGTCCTACTGGCACCAACAGTTGGACACAACAAAGCCGAGCCCACTTGGGTGCATAAACTCCCCCCTCACATTCTGCTCCTGATTCCAACCACCACTTGCGGTCATGCAGACAAACTGCGTTGCAACCAGGGATGATATTTTTAGTAGGTAATATGAATACATTAACATAAATGCACCTAATTAAACTTTCTGGGGCCCCAATGCCACCCTTGTTTAAAAATGTTGCGCTTTTATTTTAGTTTCAAATGCCAGTAATTAAAAATGTGGCATTTAACCACTGGCTCTGTTGTAAACAAGTTTGTCTTCAACAATATTTCATGCCTGTGGGAGTTCTGCTACTTCTGGAGATATTGAACACAGATCAGTCAACAGATATCGACTGGTTCAAGAACTGTCCCATTTTTTGTGTTTTTACAGTTTCTTGCTCTTATGAAGGGTTTCATTTAGGCAATTTAAAAAAAGAAAATAAAAAAGAATAACATGCTTTTCCATCCACCAGAGGGATTTTGAGGTTCAGAGGCTTAAGTAGTAAACATCTAGTTTCTCTGTCATTATTTACAGTCGTATTGTTACTTAGTTATATTGGTTTTCCCCTTTTGTTCTGGCCATAGATATAGACTACCCATATGAGCTTTGTTCAGGTAATTCCAGTGTTCAGCTGCCAAAAAACTAAATAAAATAAAATAAATAGCCTATGGTGTGCAATGTGAATCCATTTCTTTTCTGTCGTGACCTCCTGAAACTGAATGTTTCTGTAAAAGCTGTATTTTTTTTTTTTAACTTTATCTGTCTATCTATCTAGATATCTAGATATGTATATATATTTCTATCTTTATCCTTCTACAGCTTGTCATACTATACTTCTCACTTCTGGTGTTTTCCAGTGGCCTTGCACCTACATTTGTGTGTATTTCTTTTCCTTTGTCTCTTTGTGTGTGAGGTACAGATGAGATGATGTAGTTGGAGGAAATCAGCAGTTTCAGTGATGGAGTGGGGGGCAGGGAGACCCAGGTTTGCTGGACTTCATGCATGCCTGTCTGCCCCCATCATGCTCATGTGAACAGCAGGCGCTCCACAGGATGTGTCATGTCATTATTCACCACCAGGGGCCAATGAATGGAGAGCAGCAGAATGCTTTCTAAACAACATTTTCCCTTGTGTGAGGGAAGTCCTGGAGTGTGTGTGTGTGTGTGTGTGTGTGTGTGTGTGTGTGTGTGTGTGTGTGTGTGTGTGTGTGCATGAGAGAGAGAGAGAGAGAGAGAGATAGTGAGCGAGAGAGAGTGTGAGAGCGAGCGAAGGTGAGCAAATGAGCGAACAAGAGAGACTTTCTGTGTATGGGAGTGCTCAACATCCCTGCAAGGTATTTATAGCTTTGTTTTGTTTTGTTTTTTTCTCCACATTTTCAGTCTGTTTTCCAGTCTGACTGTGGTCAATCACATATTCTGCTGTAGAGACATACAAGCACACTCTGCATAAAGCCAGCGTTCACACGCCTCAGATTTTCCCAGGCAACAAATCATTTTCACATGCCATGGCCTGAAATATTAATTTCTTGTTAATCAAGCAGTAGCCTACTTCCTCCTCAGTGCTGTATGAGACAGACCCTGCATGCCTGTGTGGGAAACCTTGTAACCACTTACTAATGATGCCGTGAGCAGTTACCTCTCATTTCTTTTAATACAGCACTCAAACTTAATGCGTGACCAGTAGGGACAAATCTAGCATGCTATGATTGTCAGGAAAGGAAAGATGCTGTTTGAAGATTTGGCTCACTGCGCTGACTGTAAAGTGAGTTGTTTTCATCAAAGTAAAATGATTATTGCCCCTTTGAGCAAACCATCACTGTCAAAAAAAATTACTAAAAGCATTAGCATTCTCAATCTCCAATCAAACATGCCGATGTTTAGCGTCCATGTTGCCATGTTCACCAGTCAGTTTAGCATATGAGCATGATGGAACTTCTATGGCAATTTTATGGGAATCTTATGGCAATTTAAAAAGATTGTAATGCCAATTTTATGGAAGTTTGATGACATTTTTAATGGCAATTCAATGGGAGTCTAATGGCAATTTCATGGGACTCTTATGGCAATCTCATGGACATCTTAAGGCAATTCTTTGGCAATTTTATGGGAATCTTATAGTAATTCTATGGCAATCTTGTGGGAATTTTATGGGAACCTTGTGGCAGTGTTATGGGAATCTTATGGCAATTATATGGCAAGTTTATGGCAATTAAATGGCAATTATATAGCAATTTTCC
This sequence comes from Stegastes partitus, assembly GCF_000690725.1. Taxonomy (NCBI): domain Eukaryota; kingdom Metazoa; phylum Chordata; class Actinopteri; family Pomacentridae; genus Stegastes; species Stegastes partitus. The sequence goes on from NW_007577779.1 coordinate 1,104,693, forward strand.
AGGACTTGTCTAGGATAATAACAGGAATTTTGGGGGAATTATACATCTGACTTACGGCAAGGTTGCATCGTTGCCTCGCATCAAGAAGGTCGCCGGTTCACGTCTCGGTGGGGGCACCGGGATCTTTCTGTGTGGAGTCTCCATGTTCTCCCCGTGCAGCGTGGGTTCTCTCCGGGTTCTCCGGCTTCCTCCCACAAGGTCCAAAAGTGTGAGTGTGCTTGGTTGTCTGTTGCTAAATGTGGCCCTGTGGTGACCTGTCCAGGGCGTCCTCTGCCTTTGCTCTAAGTCAGCTGGGATAGACTCCAGCCCCCCACGACCCTAGTGAGGATTAAGCGGTGTGTAGACAATGAATGGATGGGACATTTGACTTACCTGCATTCACTACCCAAACAAAATTTATAGACAGGAGTAGCACACCTGAACCTGATGTTTCACATTTACTTAAACCTCAGAGGGTCAAACATGTGCTTACAACCAAAGCTCTTAACCTGGCCAAGCCTCCAGTCACAAACAAAGTGTAAAGGTGCAAGAAACTCTTAGTTCAAGATTCTTAATCAACAAGACCACAGGCGAGCTACTGACATGTCACCACAGCTGCCACTGAGTGACAGTTTTTCTGTGCTTTTTAAGCAGCTGCTGCGATGACCGGCCTGGCTTGATTGTGGAGCAGCGGCAGGATGCTGGTCCAATCAGGCAGGACGCTGCAGGAGTGGTCGAGGCGACAGGCTGAGCAGGGTCTACAACTTGCACGTGCTGATTTACATACAAAACCTGACAAAGGTTAATTGCACTAAAGACAGAAGGCGTCTAACAGCTCAGGGCCATAGCAGCTGGTCATAAATGATCAGATCTTTTCTAAAGATACTTTAGAGGTTTGGTATGTTCCAGGTCTGTGTTGGTGCCTCCAGGAAGGGACATATGTTGCACTTGCATTTTACCAAACTAGCTGCAATCTAAGTGGGAAGATTTCACCATTAAATGGTGTCATAAACTCGTTTTAGTACCATGTGACAAAATTTTGCAAACCAACAGACCCCAGAGCTACATTTTGTTCATATCTCATGGGTGCTTTATTCTATCATTACAATTTTTCATGACTTTGTCAATCAGTGTTTTCTGTTTCTCTGCAGAGCTTTTTAACTGCAATCAAAAGCACCCAACTCTACTGATGCAGTTTTAATAGATGAAGATATTTATTGAGCTCATGTTTGCCATAGATCCTATTGCACAGCATCACATACTATCAGGGGTTAAGGGACACTCATTCTGTCATTCATTTTGAATTCCTCATGTGCTCTGTCAACACCCCGAAATGCTGCTAAAATAAGATGATGTTCAAAGTCAGAAATACAATTGGTAATCTAAATATGTATATTTAAAAAAAGGTTTAATAAATATCTGCTTAATGTTTGTGTTCCTTTATACAAGGATAGCCTTGAATAGTGTGTTATGCACATGCCTGACGTGGGTGAGAGCGTTGATCATGTGAGGAAAAGCACAAATGTAAACATCTGAAGTAGGAGAGGTTTGCTCTGATTCTCAGAACTCCAAGATACAGGTACCTGTGAAATAGTGCTATAAAACTGTTTTGGATGTGATCAGTGTTGTTGTCTTTTTCTTCTTTTTTCAGGCAACAAAGCAAATCAGAATTGCCCTGATTTGGCATCACTGAAATTCTGAGAGACATAGAAACACCAGAAATATTGTTAGCTCATATGCATTAATGTCGATTGTACTCGGGACATCGGTGCAACTTGTAGTTTTTAAACAGGCATCTATCGTTTTTGCACAATATAAAAAATTAACAGTGTTTCCTCATATGCCAAACTGCAACCTGTGTTCCAAAGAATACTGAAGAAACCACTCAGGGGCTTCAGAGATTCCCAGATCCATTCATGTGCCGAGCTCAGACAGCAGGCTCTTTGTTTGCATGTAGCCTGTGGACGTTTTTATGCTGCCTGTGGACTCTGGCAAGAATCACTGCAGCAGTTTGGTTGACAGTTATACAACTTTTTAGTGCCTTTTTAGGTTTTGCATGTTGAACAAAATATGTATCGGCAAAGTTGATACAACTCATCCTGAGGGGAATTTCATGGTCATTACTTCAATAGTGGTTTGGACATTTCACTCAAAACAACAGACATCAAGGCACCAGAGAAAAAGTCTCACAAAGTATCAGTAAAATCAGAGGGATTTATTGGCGCCACAAATGTCTTAACAAGCTTTTATGGCAATCTTTCAAGGAGCTGAGATGCTTCAGTCTGAACCAAAGTGTTGGATGGATTACCAAGATTGCTAACCATAAAAAACAGATGTTTGTCAGCAGCCAGTTAAGCTGTAGAGTAGTAACATTTTAAATATAGACTAAAAGGAACTGGAATGAAAAACAACATCGATTATCTGCACAGCAAAATATAAGCCTCATCTAGTTTCTCCAATTTCCCAGAAGAGTAAGACGGGCAATAATGCCTTAATAGCAACTAATTCCAAAACAAAATATCTTGTTGTCCTCCAGTTTCAGTTTTCAAGCACAGGTTGTCTACCAGTACAAAACCCAAAAGATCTTAACCTTTCTCCTCACTTTTCCTCCTTCCCTCCTAGATCCCAGTTATGACAGGGGCCTTCATGGACTCCTCGCCCAATGACGACTACAGCGGCGAGCACTCGCTCTTCAACTCCTCGGCAAGCGTCCACGCCGCTGCCTCAGCAACCTCCGTACACGGCCAGCAGGATGAGCAGCAGTCCATGTCCAGCGATGCCATCTGGCTCTGGATCGCCATCGTCGCCACCATTGGAAACATTGTGGTGGTGGGCGTTGTCTACGCCTGCACGTTCTGATGAACACATGCTTTCAAAGACAATACACACACCCACACATCCTGCTTTTTCTGGATCTCTGGACCCCTGAATGGGACTTTGTAGACAGAAACACATCCTCTCTCTATGTCTCTCTCTCTCTTTCTTTCTCTAGCTCACATTTGGTTTTTCGGATCAATTTTAAACCCCTGAGGCTGTCAAAGGTGTGATACCTGACAGTGACATATAGACTAGTATATTTCTTCATCAAAGGTTAAGACTGGCATTTGGCTGCATTCGTCAGCAACAACCATTTTTGAATGCTACAGCTGGAAGTTTGCGAAGAAGCTTGTGTGCACAACAGCTCTTCAAGTTAAAAACAAAAACAGCAGACCTGGGCTCTCACCCATTAATGAAAGGAACTTTTTTTTTAGCTTAAGTTTGTTTTCGTGTTTCTGCTCAGACATCACTCTCATGTGTAATGTAAAAAGGAGAATGGAGATTAAATGGGGCTTAAGATTCGGGTTAACTTAGGCCACCTGAAACATCCACCAGATAGCTACGAGGCAATTTAGGGATGCTGCTTAATTATGCGGCTGAGCAGAGCTGGTGAATGTTAAAAAATTTAGAAAGTACTGGGATTATTTTCATGTTAGGCAGCACTGAGGCCCAGTACATTAGAGCTGATTTATGTAGATGAAGCATAGCATGGATACTGATTATCATTATATGTTTCTCAACTATTCTACTGATAGAAAAAGGAGAACAGGATGCAGGTTTTTATAAACTACTGTAAAATGTTTCCTGCTAACCCAATTAAAGGAGTGATAGTCATCCCCTCTTAGTGTCAAATGCCTCCAGTAATATCCAACAGGGATCATTAGAAAGTCAAATTGTATTGTCATGATCTGTTCAGTTATGTTAGATAATACGAATATTAATCCAATATAATTAGAAGCACAAATTCAATCAAACACATGTAGCCTTCTTTCCGTATTCACCTAATTTCATAGTTTTTTCTTTCCAAGTGAACTCTGTAAATGGCTTTTTTTCATTTCGAAGCAGTAACACAGTCAGCAGCAGAAGGTGAAAGTTCCTGATGTTACAGATGTGTTTTGGAAAAACAGTAAACGTGTCTGAAAGTAACGTCACGCTGCGCAACTATCTCGTGAACTTTGTGGTAAATATATGGTAATGTGAGTAGGGAAGTGATAATGTCGTCACTTATCAAGCTGTACCTTTTAAAATGTTCACTGTTCGGTTAATTAGTTCTGTGTTTCTGTGGATGCTGGAGGCAGCTGTCTCCATGGTAACTAGGCCTAATTAGGATACAGAAACTTTACCCCGAGACTCGAGCATTAACCTACAGCCTAAGATGCAATCAATACCTTTCACAGGAAACAGACTACTCAATGCACTGCAGCTACACTAATATTACAGCTGGTAGGCTTTGATTGTGTTTTTTTAAGTCTGAAAATTTTGATTTTTGCTTTACTGAAACCATCTTATGACCCCTTTTGTGTTGCAACCAAAAAGTGGATTAAGATGATTTTATTTTTCAAGCTGTCACCAAGTTGTTTCATCTGTCAACTGCTCTTTTATTTATGTGATAAAGCGACTGATTCCCATTTTTAGACAGAGGGTTAGAGAGAAATAGAGATGGATAGCTCTTTGCTCAGTGAACTGATACTTCTCCTGGGATTTAGAGAAGAACATCAATATGCTCTAAAAATATAAACCTGTCTTGTATACACCATAACTGTTCAAATGTTCATACACTGGAAAAAAAAATAACAATACCGGCTTACTGTATGTATTGTATCATGTGAAGAGAAAATTCAGACACACAATAATCTCTGTTATTAATAATGTGCTTTTACATTGTTCAAAGGAGGACTTTTCAGAAATGTTATTTTTAATAAATGGTTGATGTAGAAATACTTAGAGATGTTGTAAACCACATACACAACACTCTTTTTTGTAAAGACATATATGCTACGATTAAAATTTCTGTATTAATGCAAATAAGTTTTCTCCGTTGACTAAAGAGGCAGATGGGTATTTAAGTATAAACTGAGGAATTGTTCACTGGGATCCCTGGTGGCTAAACACAAACTTTTGGCTCTCTACACAGCAGTCAATGACGTGAGAAGTTGTTTTAGCTCCATGTTTTCTCCACCTGAGTCACCTGGCATTGCTCTCGGTGTACAGCCAACCCACGGGCAGATGTTGCCCGTCGCTGCTGAGCCATCAGGTGAGATTGATGCTAAGCTTAAATGGCTCCATCTTTCATTTTGACATGGGCACTGGGTTGTTTAGAAATCACCTGGATTCCCTCTTCTGTGTACTCAGGCATCGCTCCATCTTTCTCTCTGTTGTCATGCTCATTTTGCTGAACAAACAGGAAGGCTGTGCAGAAAGTTACACACAACAGAAGATGGTCTACATTAAAAGGTAAAAAACTCACAATGTGCTTCAGTGCTTAAATGGGTACAGATAATAAATCTATCCTCTGCATTTGGGATCCATCAGGAGCCAAGTTACTCTTAACTGCTACATAAAAACTACTTTAATGCAACAAGAAGTTAAGGCTTTGGATGACTAAACAGGGGATCTCGGTCGGACACAACCCAAAGAAACAACAGAAGGCCCACCACCCACAGGGTTGGGTGCTATGCCCACAGGGCAGTGTCTGGGCGTACTGCCCCCTGGTGGTGTAGACTACTTATTGGGACGTGGAATGTGGCGGTAAAGGAACCTGAGCTGGTGCGGGAGGTGGAGTGTTACCAGCTAGATATAGTCGGGCTCACCCCCACGCATAGCAAAGATTCCAGAACCAAACTCCTGGAGAGGGGTTTGACTCTCTGCTTTTCTGGAGTTGCTCACGGTGAGAGGCGCTGTGTGGGTGTGGAGATACCCACAAGCCCCCAGCTGACCGTGGCTTTGTTGGAGTTCTCCCCGAAGAACGAGAGGGTCACCTCTCTGCGACTGCATGTTGCAGAGGGCAAAACTCTGACTGTTGTTTGTGCTTATTCACTGAACAACAGCTCAGAGTATTCAGCCTTCTTAGAGTTTCTGGGTGGTGTCCTGGAAGGGGTGCTGCCTGGGGGCTCGGAGAAGGACTGATGGGAGTGATGGGAAAATGGAGCGTAGTATGGACAGGCGGCTTTGTGCCTTAATGTGGGTACTGTATTGGACTGTTGGAGTGAAGAGGGAACTGAGCTGCAAGGCGAAGCTCTCAAAGTCCAACGTCTACATCCCAGTGCTCCCTTATGGTCATGAGCTCTGGGTAGTGACCGAAAGAACGAGGTCACGGATACAAGCGGCCGGAATGAGCTTCCTTTGCAGGGTGGCTGAGCTCAGCCTTAGCGATAGGGTGAGGAGCTCAGACATCTGGAGGAAGCTCGAAGTAGAGCCACTCTCCTTCGCGACGAAAGGAGCCAGTTGAGGTGGTTTGGAAATCTGATTTGGACGCCTCTGGGGAGGCTTAAATACCATTTAGTGACTTGATATTTAACAGGATAACAAAAACCTTTAATCTGTTGGAACTGCGAGAGGAAGCTTGGGGATGTGGGATGTCATCTCAAAAAACCAAAGCCATGTGTAAAAGTAGTTTTTCTAAAACAATGTTAAAGGGTTTTTAGATATTTACCAAGAAGAAGGTAAATAAATTTGAGATCCTCTTATAGCCAAAATTACTTTCAATGGTTTAATAATAAGTCAATTAACCCCACGATAAAAACAAACAAAAAAAAGTTAGACTTTACAGACATCCCCAATACAACAGGGGCTTTTGTAAACATAATTATTACATACTAGATTGTTCACTTTCAGAATTTTTAGGTAGCAAATCCCTGCAGCAAAAGGATGATGTCTAAAACATTTAGAGATCACATTCATAATTCCATGACACTGCTCTGCTCAACCTTTCTGCTATCATCCAGACTGAATCAGCCCTCTCCCAGCTGAAAAGACAGCTTGGTTTGGTAATATGTGGATCATCTCCCTTCAAATTTGCCACGGGCCTTTCTGATCTCCCTCAGCAGATGATAGAGCTGGGAGTGAAGTCGACTGCACATGATCTTCAAACAACCTTCACATTGCTTCTGCAGCCTTATGCCTAATTTCCTCTCAAGAAGTCAAGTCAAGCCAGTTTTATTTATAAAGCCAAAAATCATAAATCACAAACTTGCCTCAGAGGGCTTTCCAATCTGTGCAGTGTGCAACACCCTCTATTCTTAGAAACCTCAAATGAAATGGATAACCATTGACCTTGTCTGGGCTAATCTATGCTAATGCATGGTAATTATTAGGCTTTCAGGTGACGGTTTTGTGAGAAGTCCACAGTGGCTAAGATTTCATTTATTATGTCTGTTCAAGATGAAGCTGACTTTGCCTGTGAATAATAGATAGTGTCGTTAATTTTCAACTCGGGACAAGATTAATCAGTCTGAAAGGAAAGGAAAGGAAAGGAAAGGAAAGGAAA
>NW_007577779.1:1112608-1121953 GCF_000690725.1 Stegastes partitus
GATGTAACACTTCAGCTTGAGTCCTGTCCAGTCGAGAGTGACAGCTTGGTGATGAGGTGCTGGGTATGCTAATGTATGCCAAGCTGCTTACACACATCTTATCAAAGTGTCACTTCAGAGACCCATGGGAATGTATGCTATGTGTTGAAATGTTTGCCATGCCTTAACAAAGACTATACATTTTTGTCTGTATAATGTGCCTTAAAAGTGCTCAGAACAGCAAATTATTATTTGTGAGAAAGCATTGCAACTCCACAAGGGGATTATGGGGGGATCTATCACAGCTTGCAGATTTACAGTATGTGGGTGTGTGAAGGGGATCTCAGAAATGTAGCTTGTATATCGGTGAAGACAGAATCATGCAGGGGGAAAAAAATGCTCCAATTTCACACGTTAACACCTCACAATAACACGTGTCATTATGGTTCATCTAGATTGAATTTCTCGACAAATACGGCTGTCAGGCTTGTCGGATATGAAATTAAATAAATAACTGTCATATGTGTAGCAGGCGAGTGCAGTTACAGTGATTGAAGTTATGTGTTTTCAGACGCTTTGAAATAAACATTGCAAAAGAATAACTTCAATGCTATGCACCCAAATTCAGATTACTTTAAGATGTGAAAACTCCAACAAGTATAAATGTATAAACTGTTGTGAGATCAGTGCTTTTTTGATTGTGACCTCTGTGGTTTTTGGTGTTTTTCCACTTTTTGACAGTGATCTCTCAAGACTATTGCAAGGTTTGACTTTTGGTTTCTGACAAATCCTTCTCATACACAGTACTATTTGATAAGGTATACTATGTTCTCATGCCAGCAAAAAAATGACCAAACTGATTCTTTTGCCAGTTTGTTCTGGATCTGCATTACAAACTTGCCGGAGAACTGTACAACAAAGTAAGTGGCAGCTGTGACTCATTGATTCATGTTGTTCCTTTGGGACTTACACTAATCAGCCACAACATTAAAAGCACTGACAGATGAAGGAAAAAAAACATTTATCATCTTTTTACAATACAATGTTCTTGTTGGGGCTGCACGGTGGGTCAGTGGTTAGCATTGTGGCCTCGCAGCTAGAACATCGGAAATCTAGAAGGTTCGCGTCCCAGTAAGGACACCTTGGATCTTTCTGCATGGAGTCTCCATGTTCTCCCCGTGCAGCGTGGGTTCTCTCCAGGTTCTCCGGCTTCCTCCCACACAGTCCAGAAACATGTTGAGGTTAATTGGTGATTGTAAATTGTCCGTAGGTGTGAATGTGAGTGTGCTTGGTTGTCTGTCTCTAAGTGTAGCCCTGTGATAGACTGGTGACCTGTCCAGGTGAACCTGCCTTCACCCTGAGTCAGCTGGGATAGACTCCAGCCCCCCACGACCCTAGTGAGGATTAAGCGGTGTATAGATAATGGATGGATGGATGGATGGATGTTTTAATAGGAAACATTGCGTCCTGGCACATGTGAATGTTTCATGAGCGGTATCACCTACATAAACATTGTTGCAGACCAAGCATAGCCCTCATGGAAGCAAGAAAATGTTCCCCTTCATACCACAAAAACAAACACAGCTTGAGGAACATGACAAAGAGCTCAAAGCAGTAAAATAGTCAAAAAATTCCCCAGATTCCAAGCTGCTCAAAAATCAACGGGATGCACTTTAACAAGCATCATTCATGAAGGGCCCACCCTGCAACCCACAGGACCCAAATAATGTGGTGCAAGAAACAATAGAACATCCCGAGGGCCAGAGATGTTTTGGCAGCACAGGTTTGACCTACCAAGCACAAGGCTGGTGGTGTTAATATTGTGATCTGTGTGTGTGCACTCACTGCTGAGCACCACAAACAGGGTTTAGTACTACAAACCTGTAAAGTCTACTTGCTGTCCTCAACACGATGCCTTGCCCTGGAAAATGCCAGTGAGACCACTTGGGAGCTTCAAGGTCACCAGAGTCATTAATTTAATGGAGTCAGACAGCAGACAGTGCTTGTTAGCCTGTTAGCATTAGCTCTGGATACTATTCCTTGGTACTGTTGGTTGGTTTATAGACAAACTTTACTGCATGTTTTTTTTTGGTCCAGACCTCAGTAAAGAAAGGCAACAAACTCTAGCACTAGTCTCAAGGTCCTAAGATGATTTTAGAGCTTTATAGCATTTGTTTGTCACACAGAAGGTACCTCTTTGGAAATCTGGCATCATTACAGTGACCAGCACTCCGTAAGAAGTTTTAGATTTGACTGTGCAGCCGAGAGCTCAACAGATGAATTAACTCATGGCAGAATCCCACGATAGATGGAGATACATTAGTTTGCTGCAGGTTATTGTTAATTAGTTTCTCTGACTCATAAGATTAGGTTGTTACTGGAATCAATAATGGGGTTCTGATCACAGTTTCGTGCTTGCAGGCTCTTTCAGAGGGGAATAAAGAGTGCTTGTTCTCTTCAAATCAACATTCTGCTTCTTCCACTTCACCACACACGGTATTTTTTTTCAACTCTTATTAAAAGAGGCACTGATATGGCACAAGTGTCCGAGCATAAGATGAATTATGCTGCGTTTGCAACATCTGTAATTGACTCAGATCCTGGAATGATCTATGTTTTTGATAATAACTGCTCGAGTGCGCAAGCAAGATGGAGCTGTCTGGTCGATTGACTATGTAAGTAAGTGACTGGCAGCTGTCATCGCTGGCAGATTTTACAGGGATCCCACCAACTGGCATTGTATTATTGCCTCTTGATACTGTATAAGGAGAGAGGTGGTTTTGGTGGGAAAAAAAAGATTAAGGTGGGCTGCTACCGTGGCAGTAACAGGCTGTAATGGATTTGGAAAGCACCTATGGCTTGTGACAGCCGTCTCTGGACCCTGATTCAATCCGTTTCCTTCTGTGGATCTCTTCTCGCCATTTTTTTCTTTCTGACACATAAATACACCCACAAACATACACTCTAATGATGCTGTTCATTACAGATGCTTGACAATCCAGCTATTATACTCTGATAAGGAGGCCCAGTGCAGCACCTACAGCTTTGTTTAACAGAACGATTAAACAGGATGATTTGTAAGCAGAAATGCTCTTTTTGGGATAGCATTGACAATCCTTCAAAAACTGACACACAGCAGTTAAATGATGATGTGTGTCTTTCCAAAAAATGACACTATGTAGATAACTGATGATGTGCATCTTCATTAGAGTTTAATCTGGTAATTTCCCCAGAAATCAGGGCCATAATTGATAGCTTTACTGCCGATTAATTAAGCATAGCTGTCATTTGTGAGGACACAAGATGCAGGCGAAATGTTTAAGAAGTCTCATGTAATCCATTTCTGCTTTAAGCTTTCCTTTCTATCTCCAATCACCAGGGATGGTAAATAGAGTGCCAAGTGTGACAGGGAACAGAGAGTCTTAATGCAATCCCAGGGGCTCTACCACCCCCTGATGCTGCTGCTGCTGCTGCAGCCTCAGTGAAAATGCTTCATTACTGTTGCTCCATGATGGGAGCTCAGCATCACCCGTCAACCAAAAGGCAGGAGCCCTACTCGTTTGATTTAGTATATCGCTATTGAGAGGATAGCTGAGTTTCTCTCTCTCAATGTGTCACATACTCTTCTATGAGGCAGGAAGAGAGATGAAATATCTGTCTCTGCCTGTCATCTCACACAGAAAACACCCTCAGAAAGAGGAGGGAATTTATGAGGAAGCTGCCCTTTGATCAAGATGGATGCAACCCTGCCCACCTGTGCCCTGAGCCAAATCTCTCCAACATATTAGGCTTATTACTGTTATTTTGTTCTAACGTAACTGTCATTTTTTATGAAGGTAGTTGAGAGAGAACAGACTCAGTATTTACACTGCTCACGTTGCAGTCAGGTTCTGGTTCAGGTGGGTAGAAGCTGCAGCCTACAGTCATGCTAGTGGCTCTGTGAGACTGCACTTACAGGCACAGTGCTGATTTCAGGTATGATAGCATCAGCATGCCAACATGCTCACATTAAACATGCTGCCATACTGATGCTAACAAGACAAAATGTTGAGCATGTTCCCCATCTTAGTGTTTTGTGCTCGCATACGTAGATTTGCTAACTGGCAGCACAAGGTATCGGTGAAGCTCATGGGAATGTCATTAGTTGTTCAAGTATCTGATTACATGATTAAGAGAAATTATATTTTTGGCACTAGATGAAAAGTTAAGGACAAGTAGATTTGTTTTTATGATACAGCATCAAGATACAAACTGGCATTAATGTAAAATCTAAAAGTGAACAATAATAGAACACTTTACAAAATCCAAGTTACAAAGTGCTTAAAAGGGCAACAAAATAAAGCCGACAAGTCATAAAACCACCAGAACTTTAAAGCAACATGGCATTTAAAACCAACACAGTGAAGGGAAAAGACAGTTCAAAGAGATTAAAACTATGATAAAGAAAGGCTCTCAGATAAAGTCATGTCCAGGAATACACTCAGCTGAGCGGATTTCCTAGTCAGGAGTCAAGGAAACACCTTGAATGAAAAATGATGTGCTGAGCTATTGTTGTACCCTCATCCCACCTGGCTGAGGCAGATGGTCAACCCTCCCTGAGCCGGGTTCTGCCGGAGGTTTCTTCCTGATTAAAGGTTGTTTTTATTTTATTTTTTTGTTCCCACTGGTGTTTTGTTCCTTAGGCTTGCTCCAGTAGAGTTGGGTTTCTCTTTGTAATATAATACTGTAATGCATTCTATTACATTAATAAAACTGAATTAAACTGAATTGAAAACTTTGAACAACTATCAGTGCTAATTCAGGGGATCAACAAAGTCACGACAATTTATCTTCTGTACCAAATTTATCTCAGTCCAACCAGCTGCTGATAGTGACAACTTATCTACACTGTGAGACATTTCATGTCATTTCAACTTGCAAACACAAATTCACCTGCTGCCTTGAAAACACGAATTAACTCAACTTGAAGACAAACTTTGTTTGAACTCATCAAATCAAGTTTATCTAGTTATGACTCGAATGTTGTAGTTGTCTTAAAATTGTTTTTTAAGTTGTCTAAGTAGATTTAATTTTAGAACAAAGACTAATTTTACGCTATCAGTCCAAGAAAACCTTATTTGTCAAGTCAAACTCACACTTTCATATTATTGTAACCCACACTTTCAAGTTCTATATTTATAAAACAATGAAATAGACGTATCCGCATTGATCCTGTTACATCATCCAGACAGTATAGTGTGTATATAAACGTACAAAATAACACTCCCTGATCAAATGTTACCTTCATGTACCATGAACGTCCTTGGTGAATAGTTCCATAATGAATGACATGCAGTCATCCACTACACAGATCTCCAGAACTGTCCCAACGTCTGGCAGCCCACTTGTCTGTCCAACTGAGAACACCGTTCCTTTACAATATTTTGTTCCATTAAGGTAAGCAGTGGAGGTGAGTGAAACAGAGTCCAGATCATTGAACTTATTCTGTAAGGCCTCTCTAATTGCAACATCTAAGATGCCCACAGATACAACAGATACTTGACCAGTCTCAGTGCTTGGTTTGAAAATACTTGGCATCTCCAAATAATATGCCAACATTAGCTGATGTCTTGTAGCTAAAGTGTGCAGAACATGTTTGAAGCTTCCAGTATTGTGAACCACCTTTTGAAAGAAACAATGTTTTGCCTCTAGTTGTATTGTCCAGAACTCAATTAGTGTTTCAATTTCTTAATCAGCACAGGATGATGTTCAAGATAACGATGCTTTGGACGTAATTTAGTACCAGGAAATGTTTCCAACAGCAACTGTCTGTGGTCAGAGATGTTTGCTTGTAGGTAGCACAGGGATTCTGTTGGAAATGAGTGGCTAGATAGCAGTTCAACAATGTCTTTCAGTTCAAGGATCACAGAGCAGGTTTTTTCCCTTTCTGGAATTCTGTGGCCAATCAGCATTGGACGGAATCTCAGAAGTGCCCAGTTCTCATGTCCATTGCCACCAATAGTACCATTTTTTGAAAGGTTTGTATGTACTGTCTGAGGCCTGTTAGTTTTGTCATTAAACTGAAAGGGGAATGATCCTATTCTTTCATTAAGGTCATTCAATGTGAAATACTTCTTAGCAATCAGATCCGAAAGACAAATGCACAGTTCCACAGGCACTATTCCTTCCAGCAAATCAGGTGGAAACTCTTTAGCAGGATGAAAGTGAGCAAGTCTTTTTTCAGACCATCAACACATGAAGCATCTGTAGTCTTGAGCACGTTGACAACTTCATCAAACAATGTAAAAGTCCCACTTCTGACATCATGCTTCTGAATATCTACACGGATAGCAAAACAAAATCTGCAACATTTCTCCACATTGAAAGACTCTTGGTATCAAACAAATGCATGTGCACCCAAGTTATCAGCAGACACATACAAAACGGGACCTTTGACATAAGACCCAAGACTTTGTACATGTACACCTATCGTCTGCAAATGCACAAGATCTCTAATCAGTGGCTCCAAAACCTTGCCATAACCATACTGCTTTATGTGCACAGTTTTACACAATACAGCTCGATAAATTGCTGATAATGTTGATCGAAATCTTATGGGCAAGTTGGCTATAACCCAATACATGCCACACACTTTGTGTTTCTTTTTTGAAGTCCCCAATGGATTACAAAGTTCAAAATCATCAATATATAAACCAAGAGCAATTCCTAATTCTTCAGTGAGTAGTTTGTTTTGTTTAAAGTATTCGCCATCTTGAAACGAACTGTAATGACCTTCCCGTTGACTAGACGTCTGTAATGTTTGAAGTATCTCAGTTCTTTTCAACAAGTTACTTAACAACTCTAAAATAGGAACACAACCAAATGAATGTTGTTTTTCTTGTACATTTAGCACATACTCAACCGGTTCAATTACTGTAAAATTCTTTTTATAAAATGACTGCTTTTTACGCTCTGTGCCAAAAGGCCCCTGCCTTGAAAGAAATTTCAGTGGGTTTAAGGACTGTATTTAAACAGGCAATGATGTCACAACAGAGGCATCAACTACACAGTTATTTTCTTTAAAGACTTTCTGTAAAATGTCCTTAATATTTTCACCAGCAAGTTCACCAATGTCAAATAACTCATCAATTACTTCCTGTATTGCTAAATTAGAAACATGTAAAATGGTTTGCATCCGAAGAAATTAAGATGCCAGCTGGTTTTTAATCGCCTCTCCATTTCCAAGAGGAAGTTCAACATCAAAATCATATGACGGTGATGCCTCAGTATCATAAACAGAATTTGTTACAGTATTTGTAATTGTTTGGTGTACACAAAGCTCTGGTCTTAAACTATTTAGGGTGGGAAACTTATGATAGCGACTTCTAAGAGCAGTAAAGGTTGATAGTACACTAGAGTTGATGGACATTTGACTGTTTCCCTGTTCTTCAAATGAGTCTTTAGATGAGCATAATATTAGTTGATATTACTAGACTGAGAATGTGCACAAGCCACAGCATAATTTTGTCACACATTTTTGTCCTTCTTTTACATGTTCTTTCAAATTGTATTTAAGTTCAACTTGGGTTTGAAATGTGTTCAAACACTCTTCATAAATACAGACAAGTCCAGAATACCTTCGATGATGACCATTACGCTGTTTATAATGAAGTATTATTTTTCCTTGACAATTAGAGGAGAATGCACAAAACGTACATTTCCACTTCATGAACTGGACATGCTGGTTTACGCCTGTAACGGGAAAAAAATGATTTTTACAAGCCTTCATATTGGCCTATCACAGACATATTGGCATCAGAATTTATGTTGTCAAATCAGCTGAGTTTTTTTTTTAAATGTGGGTTTTAAAGATTACAATGCGTCAGGCTTGGGGTGATTCAGCAATTTCCCTGAGGTTTTCACCAAAGGGATCAATAAAGTTCTATTCTACTCTATTCAGAAACAAAACGTCACTGTGTAGGTTCAGTTTTTTATTGCATAGTTTTCATAGTAAATGAATGAGTCGTTTACCTGTGTAGTTGTCACGGAGCCACATCATAAGGTAATCTTATGCAACATGAGGTTTGAAAAGTAAATTATCAACATGACTAAAAGAAACTTTGGTTATTTTATAAGTAAAGTAGAGCTGTGGTCTGCCTTTTCTCCCCGCCGTGTGTCACAGTGCCGACCGCCAGACCCCTTTCCCGCCCGCCACCACAGCATGCTCCCCTTACCCTGGACTGTGTAGCTAGCTAACGCAGCTAACCTCAACTGAAGCTAGCAAACTTCACGTCGAATTCCACTGAACAACTTCAGCAGCTTATTAATAATAATAAAAAAATCTCTCACCAGATTAAAACAACTCCATGTCCTTACACTTTCACATATTTCGCTTTCTAAGAGAACTTATTGCTGTGGTTTCTCCCAGCCCTGTGTAACCCCTCCCCGCCCGCCACCACAGCATGCTCCCGTTACCCTGGACTGTGTAGCTAGCTAACGCAGCTAACGTCAACTGAAGCTAGCAAACTTCACGTTGAATCCCACTGAACAACTTCAGCAGCTCATTAATGAAAAATATGTATTGCACCAGATTAAAACAACCTCCTGTTCTTATACTTTCACATGTTTAGCTGTCTATGAAAACTTTTTGCTCAGAAGTTAGTAAACCATTGACACTCACCTCCTGTGACGTCTGTCTGCAGTCATGACATCGCGCGCTGTAACGTTCCTCCGTAATTCAACCCGTAGGTTAACGTATTACTCCGCCTCAGCTGGATGGACATTGCAGTACATAAAATTCCTCCGCCAGCAGCAGTAGTCCTCTTATTGAGAGCAAAATGTGGCTATTGTGATGACCCCTGAGGTCATCTTGTGTCTTGTGGTGGTTCTAGTTCGGCTATTGGTTCTGTGAGTGGCTGTTTGAGGTGATCAGGAGCACCTGTGACACCCAGTGTGTGTTCCTGGGTTACTTACGGGCTGACTGCAGTCTGATCTCTCTCTACTCTGCTTCCCTCTGCAGGTGTTGCATCGGTCTGGTCATGGGTTAGTTTTCTTTGTTTAGGACATTTGCATTTACAACACTTGCACAGACATAGTTCATGCATACATCACACACACACACCACTGACTCTATGTATTCTCACAACCCCATATTGGTTTGGTTTTTAATTTGATATAATTTAAGGGAATAAAGACAAGCTTTAATTTTGAAACTTGGTGTGTCTCTCCTTTTGTTGCGGCCGTCTTGAGCCCGGTCGTAACAAATGGGGGCTCGTCCGGGACATGCGAAAAGTGAATGCAGTGACGAAACCAGACTCGTTTCCGTTACCACGGATGGACGATTGTATTGACAGTGTTGGGTCTGCCAAATACATAAGCAAATTTGAT